>NW_019417559.1:21930-34846 GCF_000390285.2 Anoplophora glabripennis
AAAAGCTTTTGACATTTTACAGTGACATAAGTAAACAAATTTAAGGTTTCAACAATTTAACCAGTTTTTCTTTTTAATATTCGCTGTAATTTGTAATTTAGCTAACATGCCCAACTTATTTACCAATCAAGAGTATGCTGATATCCATTTTGTATATGGATATTGCAACGGGAATGCGCGTCATGCAGTCCGTGAATATCGAAGAAGATATCCACACAGAAGAATACCAAGTGTAAGAGTATTTACAAACACACATAGAAATATTGTTGAGTTTGGAATACGTGGAAGGCACGAGCAAGATAGAATTAACAATAATGGAATACGCAGAAGAAATAATCATATTTTGCATTTATTTGATGTAAATCGAAACCTAAGTACACGAAGAGCCGCGATACAACTAGAGGTTTCTCAGTCAACTGTGTGGCGTACTTTGCACGCCGACTTAAGAAAACCATTCCATTTCCAACCAGTGCAGGGTTTACTACCAGAGTGGTACAAAATGACGAGCAGTTTTTAAAACATATATTGTGGACTGATGAAGCCATATTTACCAGAAGAGGTGTGGTAAATTACCATAACTTACCTACACGTTTGGTCTCACGAAAATCCTCACGCTAATCGTGCGCAGGATTTTCAACATGAATTTCATGTAAATATCTGGAGTGGCTTAATTAATAATGTCGTTTGTGGACCGCACATTCTGCCCAATCGGTTAAATTCCTTATAATTTTTTAATTTTTTAAATGATCATTTTAATATGTTACTGGAAGAAGTACCACTTAACATTAGGCAAGAAATGTGGATACAACTGGATGGGGCTCCAGCTCACTACGGAAGAGTAGTTAGAGAGTGGCTGAACACTAATTTTCCGCGTCGTTGGATTGGTCGATTAGGTCATATTGCTTGGCCTCCCAGGTCGCCCGACTTGAATCCCTTGGATTTTTATTTTTGGGGTACTATAAAAGATAAAGTCTACGCGACACCAGTCCAAACAAGGGAGGAACTTATCATTCGCATCCAACAAGCCTGCATTGAAATGAGGAATGATCGCAACCAAATATTTAGAGCAACATCAGCATTAGTNTACAGGGTGATTTTTAAGTTGATACTTTCCTTTTAACACTGTATAGAATGCAAGAAAATAAGAAAATTGTTCAAATAAAATTATGTCCGAAAATGCTTCGTTTCCGAGATACAGGGTGTTAAAGTTTTAAGGAAAAAATGCCTTTTTAAACATAACTTTCCTACCACTCCAGATATTTCCACAAAATTTGGTACACTTCTTTTGACCATTAAATTATATTTTTTGATGTAAAAGTTTTCAAAAAATTTCTACCAGTGGCGTTCGAATAGGATTTGTATTGAATTGTTTTAAAGAAAAAAAAAAAAAAGTACGACACTGCTTTTTGGTAAAATCAAAATTATGTTTGTAATACTGATTTACTTTGGAGTTAATTTGGTCTCTTGATATTTGTTCATACGACGAAAGGTTATCGTTTAAAGAAATAAAAGCCATTTTGATGCATGACAAAATCGCTAAAATCTGATATGGTGTTTTGTATGTAAAATTCGTTTTTGACTAATTTGTATTAAAGTAAGGCCAATTACTTACATTACTACAATTCAAATGTAATGAAAAAAATGTATCGGTAGGTATTATTTTCAATAAAAGAAGCAACATTTTCAAATCGCTTGATTTAAGTACCTGAAAAAAAAGGGNATTCGTATCGATTGCAATATTATCTCAGGAGCCTACATGAACGGCGAAGAAGCACATACTCTTTTTGAATTTGACATAGATGTAGAACCAGGTTTCAAAATTACCAAGGAGCCACAAAATATTATTTATATGACTATAAGACCTGAAGGGTGTCAGTTTATCGATAACATTACACTACGTATATTAGATGATAACGGTGCTCTGGTAGATTTTCGCGGTGAAAAACTTATTGTAAAATTGGAGCTAAAAAAGTTACATTAGAACGTGGGTCGTAATGGGATTTTGTTTTAATCAGAGAAACCAATTGTTAGTCACACCATCAAGAAAACAGCATAAATTTACGAACAATAACCCAGACCAGTTTATTCTACGAAAGAACGTTAAGCGGTCAACATCTAAATTATCTACTAGAGACCGCAATTTTCTTCAAAGTATTGGATTGAAACTGAAACCTCAGTGGTTATAATCATGACATCCACTAGTGCAAAGTTGGATGTGTTTGATGAACCATTGTTCGACAATTCACTTGTTAGTCTACATGAACACACGTACAAACCATATGGATCACCATACTACAGAAATTCCGATGAGATACGAATTCCTATCCATTTCCAAGATCTTATTCTTGATATTGCCGAAAGTTACATATATATAGAAGGTAAATTTACCCCTAGCGATGGAGTAAAGTGTGCTACCTATCTAACAATGCGTTAGCATTTCTTTTCGACGAGATTCGTTATGAAATGGGCGGAGAACAAGTAACTGTTATTCGAAAACCAGGTATAACAACTACAATGAAAACTATAGTATCATGGGGGCAAACACATTTAAAAACACTACTATCTTATGGATGGGAATTAACAAAGAAAAACCAAGATATTTTGGATACCACCAGTCACATTTTTAGTGGGAAAATACCTCTAAAATATCTTATGGGGTTTGCCGAAGATTATACAAGGGGTATTCTTAACACCAAACAAGAGCTTACATTGATAATTGCTCGATCTTTTAAGAATTGCTACCTCGGAGAAGTCGATGCAGATATTGAAATTAATAAAATCGAATGGAGGATAAGACACATCGTGCCTGAAGATAGACAAAAACTGAAGTTATTGAATCGCGTTAATAAGGGTGGCGTTAATGCTAAAATTAAGATGGCCTATCGTATGTGGGACCTATATGAATTACCGACTCTTCGCAAAACAGCTACAGATATATGGGCTATAAAGACCACAAACAGTTTAGAAAGACCTCGATATATCATTATCGGTTTCCAGAGTACTGATAGTTCTGACAATAGGAGCAAGGACGTTACTCAATTCGTTCATGCAGATATAAGCAATATCCGAACCTATTTAAATTCAGAAGTGTATCCATATGAACGTTGGAATTTAGACTTTGGAAAGAAACTAGATTCTGCAGCTTACTATGCTTACGAAAATTTTCAACGCGGTTTCTATGGTAAAGATAATTGTGAACCAATGATGGATATTGGAGAGTTCCGAAAAAATCCACTATTTATTATCGATTGTTCACATCAACAAGATGCCATGAAGTCATCCACTGTAGACATAAAGCTAGAATTTGAAACCCGAGAGAAAAACTTTCCTGAAAATACACGAGTGTATGCATTGATAATTCACGATGCTTATTTGGCTTACAATGCTTTGGACGGTTCTGTACATAATGGATTTAAGTAATCTAACGGACATCTTACGTGCGTCAACAATTTCTTAGTCGTTAATATATTTTATTTTTTATACATGTAATTTATTTCATATTTTGTGTTTTATATAATGTACTCATGTAATAAATAAATCAACAATAAATGTTTAAAATTATATATTTATTTTATTTATATTACATCATAATAAGAAAAGAGAAAATTGTTAATACAATACAATTTATTAATATGATATATAATTTATATAACTATATCAAAATCCCATAAAAATGTCATGTTATGTTTAATAATCTTCGACTTCGTCGTTATCTTGACCATCACCACTATTTTCTTGAGACGTTAATTTGTATTTCACAACAGTTGCATATGGTAGATAATCGAGCAAATTAAAAATAAGAAAACGTTTTAGTTCTATCTCCATCATTTTCTCACAAAAATTGTCCAAATTTAAAGTGCCACTTAAATAATCATCACATAATGAAACACCACGGCGATACATTTTGCAATCTTCCTCCAACTGTCTAACCTTTTCTTCGCAAAAGCAGTAATTCATATCATAATTTTGAGCGTGGAGACTGTCTTCATCTAGGCAATACAACTCACATCTCAACCTTTTCACTGCTGATTTGATGTCCACAGCTTCGGGCCAGCTTTGGCTAGCATAATGCATCCACATTTTTAATAGATCTTTCTACAAAAAACAAATATTATGATTAAAACTGATATTATAATAATATAATAATTATTATTCATTACCTACTAAACTTTAAAACAAGAAAAACAACCTTATATGGTACTGACTAAATAGTGTAAATATATACTAACTAAAATATACTCTATAAAATATAGTTATTGCTATTAGATGTAATGATAAAATTAATTGACAATACCAAATTTTATTAATGCTTTACATTTAGCTTCTTTAAAGGCAGGCTCGCTTTGGCCTAAATAAATTATCGTATACTGCTCCCAAGAAGAATTAATTTTATTCAAAATATCCTCTGTTATGTGTTCTGTAACCCTCTTTGGTAAAAAACATTTGAAGTATAAATTATTCTCCTTATCGAACAGTATTGCCAAAATGCACTTTCCGAAACGCGTAATGGTAAAAGACAATTTTTTAATCACATATGGTGTATCAACTTCCAAAGAGGAGATTGACCTTCGAACAATATCATGAAAATCACCGTTAATATTATTATTAATTTTATTTAAATCATCACTTGATAATGCCATTTTCTGTTTAAAAGTAATTCCTTGTAATATCTAGTTAGCAATAAATATAATAATTGTTCTCACTTCAAAAAAATATAATCACAAAACACAAAAATTTACACTACTGTAGACAATAACTATCTAGGTTTGACACTGAACGAAATGTGTCTCTCTAGGGCGATATACTCTCTTATATGGAAAATCCCCCACTACAATTCGAACACGTCATTCCAATTCCAACTCAATTCATTCATCATTTCTATGTATGGCAATTACAGAGGACAGTCAAGATAATTGATAAAATTTTTGTCACTACTATTTAATTCGGCAGAGGTCAAACGAAGGTCACCAACTGTTATGACGTCACTTTAAAGTCATTCAATGTCGAATGCCTCCTCCCATATGCAGAGGTCATGAAGGTCACCGTGACCTCTATCAATGTCATCCAGGTCACGGATGACGTCATCCAAGGTCATCCCAAGGTCGAAAGTGAAGGGGGGAGTCTCAGCACCGGCAATAATAACCTACTATCACGCACTAGTCTGTATATTCCAAATCCCTATTATACTTATTCCCGAGTCTACCCCTATCTCGGTGGTAACGGTCTACCCTGTACCTAACAAACACTCTACAATGATTCTACCACCTGCAAAATATTTACAACACTTGAAAATGGAAAAATGGACAAAAGAAAAATGTGACGACTCCACCAGCCACTTTGTGTGTGTCAGTGCAATAAAAAGTGAAAGGTGCGCCCTAGCTAACATCAGCTCATGTGACCTAGTATTAGTAGACGATGAGTATGAATTAATAAATGAACTTGCTAATAACAAACTTTTAATTCTAACAAAACACCACGTGGAAACACTTGAACAGTGCAACAATATAAATGAAAGACATAGTGTAAAACAAAACGCCATATTAACGAATTTTTGTAAATTAGAAATAGGAAATCATGTATTCGAAAGTAAAACTACCACTTTAGAAATTGTAATTCCGAAATATGATCAAGTACCAAAGAAAGTTGACTATTCTGTACAATTACAGTTTGAATATTTATCAGATTTTGATAAACTAAACAAAGACTTAATAAATTTGAAAAAACCTGTTAACTTGCAACAAATACTTCCCATAGCTCTATAATCTCTATTATAATAATATGTATTGTAATAATTTTTATCATTCTATGCAAATGTAAAGACAGTTTCAGCCCCTCTAGATGGCTGAAACGCGAATCGGCCTAAGAAGTAAATGTCCAAACCCAAGAACTTGCATTTATCAACATGCCAAAGAACGAGGACGTTTTTTAACTTGAGGATGGAGGAGTTATGGTCACCGCATACTCTACATTCCCCAACGTACCGGCACCTTACCCATTACCGGTACCAAGTATTACTTATCAGCACCCTTTGTGGTTCACCAACAACCCTTAGATATACAGGGTGTTTTTGAATGGAGTAGCATAAATGATACCAGTGAATCTACATTTCAAAAGAACACGATCTGCAAAAAATCGCCTTAGTAAAATGTTCACCCCTGAAGAGATATGGGCCATCAAAGTTTCCAAAAAAATTATGAAAATTGGCTGTAATTTGAAAACCGAACGAGGTACAAATAACAAATTTTTTACAGGTTGTTTACTAATACAGATGCGAGTTTTCAACTATTTTTCGAAAATTTTAACCCCTCGAAAGGGGTTGAAATAACCACCCCTCAAGCCATTTTTTGCCATAACTTTTATATTTCGTAAAAACTCGATATCCAAAAATACGCATTAGATAAACTGGTTCTTTTAGAAACTTTTACCTCTCTAGCAATTTTCCTTTAAAACTTTTCGTTTATTAATAAAAAAATAAAATGTATTACCATTCACCTCACACCGTATATGATTGCAATCAATCAAAGAAAAACTAAGTGTGCTGCTGTCATGCCAGTTGTCACAATTAACTCTTCTGTAAGTTGTCACTGTTATCAGCTAAATACTTTTTGGGTGTAAATTAACAAGAATTATGCCAAATTTTACTAATGATGAATATGTGGACATGCTACAAGTGTTTTTTTCTACGATCGTGCAAAATTTACTACTTATTGCACTACCTACTGTGCCAAAAGTTTAACTTTTTTTACAGTAGTACAAAAAAAATATTGATTACAAGTTTAATCTAAGCATATCCATAAGTACCTAACGTCTGACATTGACAATTTGCGCAATTAATTTCCAGTTGTCAGTTAAAATTTTAATATTATGTAAAATACTGTTAAATAAAATTTGAAATAAAAACAATCGTAGAAAAAATGTTGCGTGCAACATGTGCAAAAAGCATATTTGTTGCACTTAACATGATTGCAGCTCTCAACTTCGTCTCGAGCTGCAAACTTCATGCATCGTACAACAAATACACACTCTTTACAGTAGTTGCACAAATAACTGTTTGAATGTCGCAGAAACTTTTATTAAATAGAAGTACAATGAAAACGAAACTAAGAAATAATTTATTATCAAAAAGAGAAAAAACAAAAAACTTAGTTAAAGGACATTTTCAAAATAATTGCCATTTCTTTCTAAACACAACCTAACACGTTTATCAAAGTTGTTACGGACTCGAGCAAAAATTATGGGATTGTTGCGAATCTCATCAGCCGCCGCGAATATTCTTTCCTGTAGCTCTTCAACACTGTCAACTGGGGTCGCATAAACAATACTTTTTATATGTCCCCAAAAGAAAAAATCCATGGGCGTTAGATCGGGAGAACGTGCAGGCCAAGAGATAGGTGCCTCATTGCCGCGACCTATCCAACGATTCGGGTAATTTAAATTAAGCCACCGCCTAACTACTACAGTGCTGTGAGCAGGAGCCCCGTCATGCATGTACCACATGGCCTGACGTACATTTAATGGTACTTCCTCCAGAAGTGGTGGTAGATGCTCATTTAAGAACTGCAAATATTCAACAGCACCAAGTCGATGAGGTAAAACAAAAGGGCCGACAAGCACATTTTCTACAATTCCTGCCCAAATGTTTAAACTAAAATTATGTTGAAATGTTGTCATAGATACTTCGTGAGGATTTTCATGAGCCCAGGAATGAAGATTGTGCATATTGGTTAAACCATGTCTTTGAAAAGTTGCTTCATCTGTGAAAAGTATCTTTGAGGCAAAATTCAAATTATTTCTTAGAATATTAAGATACGATTCGCAAAAAACAACTCGCTTATGCATGTCTGGTTCAAGTAGAGCTTGAACTGGCCGGTGGTGAAAAGGATATAATAAATTATCATGGACAATATTCCAAACAACACTATGGGACACATTTAAGTGCATTGCTGTTTTTCTCGTACTAGTCTGACGATTTTCGTCAAACTCTTCAAGTACTGCATCCTCAAGATAAATAGTACGAACAGTAGGTCTTCGGCCGGTACCCTCAATATGCGGCTGTATTTTTCCAGTTTCCCGAAGTCTTCGTTCTACCGCCGAAAAAGTTTGTCTGTGGGGAACTTGACGATTTGGATATCTCTCATTATACGCTCTTGTTGCCGCAGCACAGTTTTTGCGACATTCAAAATACACTTGTAGCATGTCCACATATTCATCATTAGTAAAATTTGGCATAATTCTTGTTAATTTACACCCAAAAAGTATTTAGCTGATAACAGTGACAACTTACAGAAGAGTTAATTGTGACAACTGGCATGACAGCAGCACACTTAGTTTTTCTTTGATTGATTGCAATCATATACGGTGTGAGGTGAATGGTAATACATTTTATTTTTTTATTAATAAACGAAAAGTTTTAAAGGAAAATTGCTAGAGAGGTAAAAGTTTCTAAAAGAACCAGTTTATCTAATGCGTATTTTTGGATATCGAGTTTTTACGAAATATAAAAGTTATGGCAAAAAATGGCTTGAGGGGTGGTTATTTCAACCCCTTTCGAGGGGTTAAAATTTTCGAAAAATAGTTGAAAACTCGCATCTGTATTAGTAAACAACCTGTAAAAAATTTGTTATTTGTACCTCGTTCGGTTTTCAAATTACAGCCAATTTTCATAATTTTTTTGGAAACTTTGATGGCCCATATCTCTTCAGGGGTGAACATTTTACTAAGGCGATTTTTTGCAGATCGTGTTCTTTTGAAATGTAGATTCACTGGTATCATTTATGCTACTCCATTCAAAAACGCCCTGTATACGACCGACTTTCTCCCCTGTAGCTTAGTTCCGTTTCCATACAGTTGTAACCTAGTGCTCATTGTCGTTGCCAAATAAATAATTAAAAGTAAGTGTTTTTTAAAAACTCGTCTTCAACGACGGAACCTGTAACTGGCCGGAGCTAATCGAACAATAGACAGTAGACGTCAATGTCAATGTAACGTATTTTGTTGGAATCTTTTCATATTTAGTGTTCAGTGCAGCTTAAATTTAGTTTAGTTTCAATCTTTAAGCAAGGTAGACTCACGTGTTCTGTGTTTAGTTATAAAATAAAATATTTGGAGTGTTTAATTTTTGAGTGTAAAATGGATAGAAAATGTCAACACGCAAGTAATTTGCGTGCAGATAGACAGAAAAAAAGAAAATTTAAAGGGAATCAATTCACCGCCGAAAATGATATGTTTCACAAGTGCGTCGGCAGCAAAACTGAAAAAATCGGGAGGTGAAGAGGTTATTATTGAAAATAATTTTGGCTACTGCATTTTGGAATTTTTCTCAGTCTTTTCAACACTAATTATTAGTTTTATGTACTACATGCAAACAAGAAATCAAATTTTGTCGAACGGCACCACGTGGCATAGGATTTAAAATTGCATTACAGTGCAGTTGTGAAGATGTCCGATATATTCAATTGTCTCCATTTATAAATAAAGCGTTTGAAATAAATCGTCGGATTGTAACAGCTATGAGACTTTTGGGAGTAGGAAGGGAAGGAATAAATATATTTTGCAGTATTATGGATATTTGCCAAGATTTATCAGTCAGTGCCTACTACAGCTGCCTTGATAATAATTTCAAAAGCTGTAAAAGAACAAGAATTATTATCAGAATCTGAGTCTGACGCAAACCCAACACACTTGACTGTTTCCGGAGATGGTACGTGGAAAAAGCGAGGATTCATTTTGGCGTTACAACCCTTGTCGGTAGATATAGTAAGAAAGTGGTTGATAGAGTTGTAAAATCAAGTTTTTGCCAAGGTTGTAATGCGTGGAAAAACAAGAAGAAATCAGATATTGAAGCATACAATGACTGGTATGAAGAGCATAAAGATTCATGTACAAAAAATCATAAGGGAAGTGCTGGGAAAATGGAGGTTGATGCTGTGGTTGAGATGTTTGAGAGATAGGTTGAGAAGCATGGGGTGAAGTATGTCAAATATATAGGAGATGGTGACTCCAAGACATTTAAAGGTATTCTCGATATGAATCCGTATGACAATGATTCAATTGTAGAAAAAAAAAGAGTGCGTCGGACATGTGCAAAAGCGTATGGGTACAAGGTTACGTAAAGCGAAAAAGGACAATAAAGGTATTGGCGGTAAAGGCGATGGTAAATTAACTGATAAAGTTATTAATGAATTGAGTTTAAACTATGGTTAGGCAATTCGTCGGAATCCAGATTCTATTACGAATATGAAGAACGAAGAACTGGTCACTTATTATCATAAAAGTTAAATTGATAAAGATCCGAAACACATGTACTGCCCGCCTGGTCCGTCAAGCTGGTGGAAGTGGCAACAAGCCGTAGGTGAGGGCACTCTTGATAACTTTGTCCATGAACATCCCCATCTAAGTGACGAAGTATTAAAAGTTATTAAGCCAATTTATGAGAGTTTGTCGTCTGATGATTTATCACATCGATGTTTGGGCTCAGAAACTCAAAACAAAAATGAAACACTCAACTCATTAATCTGGACTTTTGCTCCAAAGCATATACACACCGGGACACGGACAATTGAAATTACCAATTATTTAGCTGTTACCATTTTTAATGAAGGATTTTTACCAATCTTGAAAATTATGAACGTCATGAGCATCACCATCGGTACTGAAGCTCATGCATTTGCGGTCAGATGCAACGAAACTCGAATTGACCGCTCCGAACTGCGAGCTTCTGCAGCTTCTAAAGAAGCTAGAACAGCTCGTTTAGCTGAAAGAACTGCAGAAAATATCGAGTATGAAATAGAAGAAGGCCCAATGTATGGATCAGGGATCGGGGATTAACCAGATGTGGGTATTAAGTACCGTTATCCGAGTTACGCCGACCGAAACTTTGTCTCAAACTTTAAACGCGTTCTCGAAACTACTGTTTCCGACCTAGTCGACATGATATCTCAAGTTCTACTCTAATCGATTTACTTAAAATTTGAGGAAAATCTTCTCTATATATCCATCTATAGCTGGGACCTTGGATTTTCAAAAAAGGGTCAAAAATGTTTTTCAAATCGTCGCCATTTCGTAAACTTTTTTTTTTCTTTTTTTTCGAGGTCCAGACCATAGCGGCGTCTTTACTGATCAATATTTTTTTTTTATTTTTCTGTTTCAGACCACCACAATGGTTGAAAAGATGTCCAGCAGGACGCACCTTTATTTCTTAACCCCCACTTCAATCGCCTGTATTTTTTTGAATTTTCGATTGTTTTTTTTATTTTTTTTTTTGTATTTTGAAAATATTAATAAATTGGTTATATAAAATTGAATAGTAAAAATATTTTTCATTTTTTTTACCTACTCGGAAAAACCGCTCAAATTTAGGCCTCTAGACCAGAATACCCCCTTAAGGCCTTGAAGGACATCTTTCCTCCAAAGAGAGCTGACTTTTGTGCTGTCAAACGAGTGCAACTGCAGAAGAAATAAACAATTTCTAAGTCGATCTGCATGGAAATATTGTAGGCTTTTCTTGGCTACTACAACCCGAACATCAACCGGAAGCTTTCATCATGCCAGAAATTGACTGCATAATTTATTCAGCTGACTTTAATGAAGCAGAAGACAAAGCGCTGTTTGTATGTAATAGACTCGCCATTACTGAGGTCAGGAATTCTATAACGCAGTCAACAATTGGGCAATCAAAGAATCCCAATTGGCTTGTGGCTCGCAAGTACCGCTTAACAGCCAGCCACTTCGGGGAAGTTTTCACTATTCAGGAATCTTCTGGGTGATTACGATGTGACTGGAGCACAGGCAGTCCAGTGGGGGCTGCAGCACGAAGAATTAGGGCTTGACGCTTTTACCTTAGCCATGGGTCTCCAAGTGGTACCAACAGGTTTGTGGATGGATATGTGCGGATTTTTGGGTGCTTCACATGATGGCTTAGTTAGAGATAATGCAATTATAGAAGTGAAGTGCCCATTCAAGTATCGCAATATATCTCTGAGGTCAGCCTTATGTGAAGATCACACATATATAATTTACAAGGACGAAAACAATGAAACTCAGATCAAGAAAAACCACATATACTACCATCAAATCTAAGGGCAGCTGTACATTACCAGAAGAGAGCTATGTTATCTGGTAATCTGGACACGCGAGGAAGTGGAAATAATAGAAATATATAAGGAGCAGGATTGGGAAGAAAATTTAGAAATTATAAAAAGTTTTTATTTAACTACATTTATTTTTCTCTGTGGAAATCGATAATGTTAAAATATTCTGTTTATGTACTGTATTCTATTACATATTGTTTTATAATTACATGGAATCTTACATTATCGTATTAAATAAAAAGAAGGTTAATATAATCAACAACTATCGACCGATCAGTCTCCTACCTACAATTTATAAAATAATGGAATCTATCATTGCAGAAGCTACGACAAACTTCCTACTGCACGAAAATGTCATACCGAATCAGCAACACGGATTGGTCAAAGGCCGCTCCACCCTAACAAACCTTGTTCATTGCATAAACGACTGGTCCCTCGCTCTTGACAACGGTGATCCTGTTGATGTGATTTATTTCGACTTTTCAAAAGCCTTTGACAGGGTACCAAAAACTTTTAGACAAACTGGATCATGTGGGCATTCGAGGTACTTTAAACCAATGGATCGAAGGCTTGTTAATAGACAGATATTTTAGAGTTAGAGTAGGTAATTATTTTTCGCCCGACAGACCAGTTGTTAGTGGCATACCTCAGAGCTCTGTGTTGGGACCTTTACTGTTTATAATTTATGCCAGTGATATACAATATCAGATCGTCAACAAATTATCTTTTTTTGCAGACGACACTAAACTATATTCCAACCCTCTGAGTGACCATTTGTCCTTACAAAAGACTTAATGGTGGTGGTGGTGGTAATAATAATAATAATA
>NW_019417559.1:35109-47645 GCF_000390285.2 Anoplophora glabripennis
TAGAATAGAATAGACTTTATTGACTTTTATACATACAATAAGTACATTTCAAGTCACACCAGAACAAACAACAGAAATAAATTCATTAGTACTGAAATAACAGTTTGTCAACAGAAAATTTTTAGTAAAAGTGTAAAAAGATTTGATGGACATCAGTTTAACATTCTCGTGCACAAAAAAATTTGCAAATTTGTTATACAATCCTATCTCCAGTTTGTTATTTTTCGTCATATTTATTCGAGAGATAGGAACCACAAGGTCCCCACCATGCCTAGTGCTATATTTGTGAATGCTGGAATGTGTTGGCAAGTTTGGTAATTTTTTATGTACTAAATAAAGCGACTCAAGTAAATATAGGCATGGTAGAGATAATATCTTGTACTTCCTGAAGTAGTCCCCACTATGGGAATAATTAGGTACAGCCGCCACTAGGCGAACAGCAGCCTTCTGTAGGATAAATAGTTTATGAGCACAACTGGAGTTGCCCCATAAAGTGATACCGTAACTAAGATGACTATGAAATAAGGAGAAATAAACTAATCTCATAACCGTATTATCCACACAAGCCCGCAGCTGTCTCATTGCAAATATTTGAGTAGCAAGCCTTGAACACAAAACACTGACATGAGCAGACCAATTTAATCCCGCATCCAAAGTAATACCTAATAATTTGACAGGTTCACATTTTACTCGTTTTTTATCAGACGTAAAAGATATATGCTGCGTTTTTGAAATATTTAATTTTAATTTATTAGCTGAAAACCAAGCTTTAGCTTGATTCAAGCTACCAGCACTCAAATATTCATCCTCCGTAGCAAGAAGAGTTGCATCATCCGCATAGAGAACACAGTTACTGTTATTAATACTTGATGGTAAATCATTGATGTAAATTAAAAAGAGTACTGGTCCCAATACAGATCCTTGCGGAACTCCTCCAGCAACGGAAAATAAAGTAGACATCTTGTTGTTAATATAGACACACTGTCTTCTACCTGTCAGGTATGAACGAAAGATATTTAATTCTTTGTTACGAATACCATAATATTCCATTTTTAACAACAGTATGTCGACATCAACACAATCAAAAGCTTTCGTTAAGTCGCAAAGGGTAGCATTGGGTACAATGTTATTGTCAAGATGCTCAAGAATATCTTCAACTACAGTGAGAAGTGCAAGTAAAGCGGAAAAACCCTTCCTAAATCCAAACTGCATAGGAGTCAGAATCGCTTTATCCTCCAAATAGGAAAGTAATTTATCCTTTAACAAAATTTCAAATATCTTACCAAAAATTGGAACAATAGAAATAGGCCGATAATTGTCTAACACATCAGCATCCACCTTTTTGTGAATAGGAAAAACTTTCGCGATCTTCAGAGAATCAGGCCAGAACCCCTCCTCCAAAAACTTATTATAAAAAAATGTCAAAGGGCTAACAAGCAACTCTAATGCAGATTTAATTATGCAACTATTTAATCCATAATAATCGGGACAAGATGAATTTTTTAAACGTAAAATGGCTTGACGAACATCAGTCTCTAATATAGGTGATATGAAAAATGATGAGGCAGCTTTTGGAAATTTATTTAAGTAAGTCAAAGGATCAATATTAACACTATCAACGGACTGTGCAATAACATCAGAAATTGAGGAGAAAAACAAATTAAATTCATTTGGAGTTACACACATACCTTGTAGGTTCTTTCTGCGTTGCCTTTCATGATTAACAAGTTTCCATATGACCTTACTCTTATTATTAGAATTACAAATTAGATTTGTGTAAGTGGAACGTTTAGTATCACGAATTGCTTTTTTATAAAGGCTTCGCATTTGACAATAACATTGCCAATCATGTGACAGATTGGTAACATAAAACTTTCTTCTAAATTTGTTAAGATCTTGTCTCATCTTTTTTAGCTCCTTGGTAAACCATTTGACACGATATGAGTGAGAAACTGTAGCAAAAGGAAAGCAATTATTGACAACCTGCATAAACGTATCCAAGAAAATATCAGTAAAATTACTATGGTTAAAATTTGAAGCAGGTAAACTTATCCAATTCGCTTGCTTTAAGAGTTCTAAAAATTTTATAGTATTTGTACTATTAATTATACGTTTAAATACATAATTACTAGCTTCGGAAGTATTAATGCGTGTGTTATCCCTAAATCGGATAAAGACTCCTGCATGATCAGATATATCAATATTTTTAACTCCAGTCTCATATAAGTCAGAACATAAATTAGTGACTATATTATCCAAGCAAGACCTGGAATTAGATGTTACTCTAGTTGGAACGTTTATGCAAGGTATCATTCCATATCCAAGAAAGAAATTTTTTAAATCCTAAACAATTTCAGAATTAGTGTTAAAGTCCAAGTTGAAGTCACCCGTTAAAATAATGAATTTATATCTACGAGAATAATAGTCAACAACATTATAGATATAATTTTTAAAAATAGACAAGTCTCCACTAGATGAAGATCTATATACAGCAACTATTAAACAATCAAGATCAACAATTTCTGCAGCACAAAATTCAGCATGTACAGCACAGCTGAAATTACTAACATCAACATGTTTTACATGTATGTTCATGGTAGCAAAAATCGCAACACCACCGTGGCGACTCTTACCTTCTCTGCAAAAAGAAGATATCAGCTGATAGTTAGGCAAATTAATTACTTTTAAATTCTCGTAGTTGAGCCAGTGCTCAGAAATACATATAATATCATATGGTTCTGACATCATCGCAATATTGATTTCGTCAATTTTGTTCGATAAACTTTGGACGTTAACATGGTACATAGAGAAGGAAAAATAAGCTGGTTTACTGTGGAACATTCCTGTTCGATCCTCCTGATTGCAGCCCACTTGATTTTCCAGGTCTTCTAGGACGAAAAAATCTATTCAGCACAACACCCTGGGGCCATATACTGCTGTCCAATAGCTTTTGCGTTTCATCCTCTGGAACTAACACCTTAAATGACGAATACTTGAATGGATTTTTACTGTTCAATTTAGCCACGAATGCATTAGGAGCAAAATTTCTTAAATATGTAGTAAGTGCAGCTGTATCGGTCTCAACAGCGAGGTTTGTCAAATGGTAATCAGCTATGCGATATTCAGCATTCCTAGATGCAGCCTTAAATGGACAATTAACTGAACTTTCTTGATTTCCAATCGAAATATTTCTACTCCTATCCTTGGCAGCTTTAGGAGTTATCGAATGTTGTATAGGCAAATTATTCTGGATATTGATAATTTTATCACATAAACTTAACGCTTTAGCACTGTGGAGTGCACCAGAGACTGCACTCTCAGTAATGGCAGAACCCGATGGCAGATAAGCAGGAACAACAGCTGCATGACTCTCCTTCTTATGTTTATTTTTCTTATTAACCCCAGTTCTATCATTTACTATAGACACTTGAGACAATGATTGTTGATGAATATTAGATGCTCCTCGAGCTTCATTCAATAAAACAATTTGTTCTTTCAAGGATTTTATTGCGATATTTTGGTTACTAATAATTAAGTCTTTTTGTCGAACAATCTCCTCCAGATATGAAATTTTGATTTTATCCACATTTTCAGAGTTATCAAAATTAGAATTAACTATATTGTAAGTAGCACTTTTTTCTTGGACATTAGATGAACCATCCTGTATATCAGAACAGCAAATAACAGTGTCATTGTCCATAAACTGAACATTTTTCATCATTTTTAGACAACTTTTATGTGAGGTTCTTCCACAACGAATGCACCTAATCCCAGAACAAGCTGGATTTCTGCATCTGGTGCAATTATTCGAAGATTCTGCACTCACTGTATTGTTCTTATTGTTCTCTGCCATAATACATCACAAAATAATTGTCGTGTACAATATAAATTCAAATCGCAAGCGACCTTTGGTGGTACAGGCGCTCTACTCCCAGTAGCAAAAACAATGTACACAAGCTGATAAAACACGATATTATCAACGATAAATAGGATTGCACGATTAAAATAAATACACGACAGTTAAAAACACACAACTGCATAAAGCAACAGCTTATAATTAAGGTTGCACACTCAATACGAATGTAAAATACTTCAAAATACTACAAAATAAAATCAAGCAACAGCACGAGAATTAATGTAGTAACTGATGTGGAACTATTCCACCAATAATGATAATGATAATGATAATAATAATAATGATAATAATAATAATCATGATGATGATGATGATGATGATGATGATGATGATGATGATGATGATGATGATGATGATGATGATGATGATGATGATGGTGGTGATGATGATGATGATGGTGATGATGATGGTGATGATGGTGGTGATGGTGATGATGGTGGTGATGGTGATGATGGTGGTGATGATGGTGATGATGGTGGTGGTGATGATGATGATGATGATGATGATGATGATGATGATGATGATGATGATGATGATGATGATGATGATGATGATGATAATAATAAATGGTCTGACACCGACATTCAAGAAGTCAACAGAGCTGTGAGAGTCCTATTCACAAAGTATAGAGCCAGACATCCAAAGAGCTCCGTAGAGCGATTCTACCTGCCACGATCAAAAGGGGGACGAGGAATAATAGACTTAAAAGAAGCCCAACAACAAGTTGACACTTAGAAAATTCTTTCATGAAAAGAGTGAGATATCCAGTTACCACCGCAATATAGTTAGAGCTGACAAGAATTTCACTCCTTTAAAATTAGCAGATAGAGCCTCTACAAGAAATCATTCCCATACAACTAAAGATACAACAGTGGAAAGCCAAGGAGTTACATGGACGATACCCAGCAATTCTGAATAATGACCAAATCGATGCTGTAGCTTCAAGTGCATGGCTGGAAAATGGAGATCTGTTTACCGAGACAGAAGGATTTATAATGGGAATTCAAGATCAAGTAATACCTACTCTGAATTACCGCAAGTTCATAATGCAAGACCAGACTGTAACCAATGATAAATGCCGACTTTGCAATAATAAACCAGAGACGATAGGGCACATTATATCGGGATGTACCACTCTTGCCCCAACAGAATACATGAAACGGCATGACAACGTCGCAAAAGTAATACACCAAGAGTTATGTAAGAATGCGAACCTTCTGACTGAACACCACCCATATTACAATTACAAACCAGAACACACACTAGAGCATAATAGACCAGACATTATGTTACAGGATAAGGCAAACAAAATTACTTACTTAATAGATATAGCTGTACCTGCTGCTCATAACATTCCAGACACACAGGTAGAAAAAATTCGCAAGTATATCCCACTGGCTGCAGAGATTAAGCAGATCTGGAACCAAGAGAAAGTAGTTGTGATACCAATAGTAGTAGGGGCCACGGGAAAGATACCAAATAAATTGCATGAGAATCTATAGAAATTATACTTACCACCGAAACTTTACCTCCAATTACAAAAGTTAGCTATCCTGGGGACGTGTCATATAGCCTGGAAGGCGCTGAATGTAGGGACCTAAAACAGAAAATTTAAATCAGACACTTGCAGTAAATGTCGTGCNACCACCGCAATATAGTTAGAGCTGACAAGAATTTCACTCCTTTAAAATTAGCAGATAGAGCCTCTACAAGAAATCATTCCCATACAACTAAAGATACAACAGTGGAAAGCCAAGGAGTTACATGGACGATACCCAGCAATTCTGAATAATGACCAAATCGATGCTGTAGCTTCAAGTGCATGGCTGGAAAATGGAGATCTGTTTACCGAGACAGAAGGATTTATAATGGGAATTCAAGATCAAGTAATACCTACTCTGAATTACCGCAAGTTCATAATGCAAGACCAGACTGTAACCAATGATAAATGCCGACTTTGCAATAATAAACCAGAGACGATAGGGCACATTATATCGGGATGTACCACTCTTGCCTCAACAGAATACATGAAACGGCATGACAACGTCGCAAAAGTAATACACCAAGAGTTATGTAAGAATGCGAACCTTCTGACTGAACACCACCCATATTACAATTACAAACCAGAACACACACTAGAGCATAATAGACCAGACATTATGTTACAGGATAAGGCAAACAAAATTACTTACTTAATAGATATAGCTGTACCTGCTGCTCATAACATTCCAGACACACAGGTAGAAAAAATTCGCAAGTATATCCCACTGGCTGCAGAGATTAAGCAGATCTGGAACCAAGAGAAAGTAGTTGTGATATCAATAGTAGTAGGGGCCACGGGAAAGATACCAAATAAATTGCATGAGAATCTATAGAAATTATACTTACCACCGAAACTTTACCTCCAATTACAAAAGTTAGCTATCCTGGGGACGTGTCATATAGCCTGGAAGGCGCTGAATGTAGGGACCTAAAACAGAAAATTTAAATCAGACACTTGCAGTAAATGTCGTGCTGAAGATACTTACCTGAAAATGAAGAGAGAGAAAAAAAATAAAAAAAAATAAATAATAATAATAATCCTCTCCTCCTGCAACATAGTAAGAAAAGTTTTAAATATAACAACTTAAGCGTTTCCGGTCCTATNATAATGATAATGATAATGATAATAATAATAATAATAATAATAATAATAATAATAATATTCTGGTTTATGAATATTTTTATTACTCGTCATCGAGTGCATACAATTTTCTTTCTCTAATTACTGGAAATTGTAAATTTGTTAAGGCATCTATAACTTGCACTACAGCATCTGCATGTGGAATCAATGAGAATGGAAGAAATTTCAAGATTTTGTAGCATTTCAATCAACGAATTGCTCGTTCGACATGTATTCGTGCTCTTGCAATAGATTCTGTTTGTTGCACTTGAGTGGGAGTGAACTTGGGGGTTGTTAGGAAAGGTGGCACATTTATGTGTACTCCAGGAGGTAAAATGTCTTTGAGCAAAAAACCTTTATCAGCCAAAATTAAGTCACCCTCTTTCAACTCATTTAAAACATTACTTTCCACTACAATCTTTTTGTCTGATGTCCAACCTGGATAGAGGTCGCTGACAAACGTAATGACTCCATTAAGTGCAACCCCTATCAATGCTTTCCATGTATTACAATGCTTATAACTGCTATAACTGCATTTCCGTACAATCCAATATAATTCGACAGTTTGGGAAAGTGCTGAAACAGGTAGGCAAGCACAAAATATCATTCAAGACATGAATCCAGGTCGTAATAACATTACTTACTGTAGCCTCTGAAATTTGAAATCTTTGAACAATATCACCATGTGGGAAGTTTTGCCTCAGTTTCATCAAACACATCAGTAATTGATCAATTCTTTTTCAACTTTCCAGTTCACGTAGTATGTTGATTTCAATATTTTCTATTAAATATTGTTGTATTTGGCAGTCCTGTATACAGGGTGTAACGTAAAGGTTGGGAATAAATTAAACGGTGGATTCTTTAGTTTAAAAAATAAATTTTTGTCATATGAAGTTATGCTCTACGGGTTTTCTTTTCCAAGCTAAAAAAATTCAAAAGATTAGTTTTTCTCCAATAACTTTCGAACATTAGAAGATAATGGATTGAAATTTTATACATAGCTTAATTTGATAATCCCCTAGTAACAGGAAAAAGATTGGCTTTGTAAGTTATGTCACTCTATTTAACATTTTTTTAATGAAAAACGAGCTCCTTGTATGATAATATCAAATTATCGTTACCCTTGATGTGATTAAATGAAAACCGAACTTTAAGATTTTCCAGCTCATGTTCCAAATCTTCGATTTTCTTTTTTAATAAGTAGTTTTCGGCTTCAACTACAACGGATGAGGAGGGATATACAGCTACACTATTCTTGGAACATGACGGTTGTGGTTTTACTGATGAGCCTGGTTGGGAAGGTCCTGGAAGATGGCTCAAGACACTGGTTCCGGTACTGCTGCTGGGATCATCCACAACAAAGTTGAAAGAAAATTTGTTATTTTATTTAAAAATAAAACTTATTGAAATGTTAATAAAAGGGGCGATCAAAAACTCAATTTAATTACAGTCACACAAACTTGATGAACCAAGTTTATTCACTATGACAAATTTGTATAACGTTTGACATAAATATCACGCACATTTCCATTTCGGATGGTGCAGATGTCGTATGTGGTTGAAAAAGACCTTCAAATCGACGTTTTGCTGGTAGACCTTCCGGATGTTCCTCAAGTACCACTTGGTGCTATCTTCTTTTTCCCATTTCAGGACTTGTATAAGTGAATTTCTTTGTCACATTGTGTAAGAAGATTTCAGTCCCATTTTCTCTCTTACCATTACGGAAATGACAACTGCATAAGAATGCACCAGGTCCAGGTTCCTCATAACGCCAATCATATTATACAATAGATTTGTATAGAAAATTTAAAGTTATTCAAAATTAAAAGGTATATTTCATACCTACCTCACAAGTTTTTTCCATCGGTTTCGTTCCTTAAGGTCCTTCGGAAATTTAAAAAACCTACAAGTTTCTCGTTGATTGTAGTGCTTGCAATCCGGAGCCCAGCACATAACCATGACGAATGCAGGATTAGTACTATTAACATTATTAAATAAGATTACTTTTATAATAAACTATATAAAGTGAGGTTATGTTAAATTTAGATAATATTAATATTTCAGTTATTACTACCAACTTGTCTTGCATGAATGCATTTATAGGCTAAATTAACTACACTCTTAGGATAGGTTCCGTTACCTCACCAAAGGAACCGAATTGGTAACTGGAAAAATGACAGCAAACCGGAATTGGTTGATAATTGTAATGGGACGTTCATTGACCTTGTAATTGACTTGACATTTGACGATGATGAATAATCAGGGCGTTGTTTTTATTTTTAATGAGTTATTATTAGAGTCGGATACTTCAAGTGATGAGGACTTGCACGTTCGAGGGCCAACAGGTAAATACAGTTGTACTAAATGTTAAAAGGATTGACTTTTTAATTTTGTGCCTTTATTCTTAGCAAAAAAAAACTTGTTGCAGTTCCTCGTCCCAAAATCACAAATTATATACAAGACGTTGTGGATGGTTATTGTGAAGAAGAGTTCAAACAAAATTTCCGGATGTACAGGGCTACCTTTAACCATATACTGACTGCAATTCAGGATGACATAGCTTCCAAAGTTATAGATAACGGGCGGCACACTATATTTGGTAAAACCCAATTGTTAATTGCACTTTGGTATTTTGGAACTCCTGATTCTTATAGGTAACTACTTAAATTTTGTATGAAATTGTAATAATATATATATTAGATCCATCTCTAGTAGGTTTGGTGTCGGAAAAGCAACAGCATTAAGAGCAGTTCGTAGAGTAACGAAGGCCCTTTTGAAATTAGGTCCAAGTATAATTACTTGGCCTAATGAAGAAAATTTAAATGTAGTTAAGGAAGGATTTAGGCAGATACAATTGGGGCTATAGATGGGTTATATTAAAATTCCGAAACCAAAAGAACATGGATTATCATACATTTGCAGAAAAAATGTGTTTTACAAGTAAGTATAATTAATGCATTTCTTTCTAATGCATGATTATTATGAGTCATTTTAATAGAAATGGTTGGTTATTTAAAACGTATCTTAATTACTTTTTGATTATATAATTAATTCATTTTCTTTGTATTGTAGGCCGTCTGTGACCATGCTTTAAAATTCACTAACTGTTATGCAGGAGAAGTGGGATCTACTCATGATGCCATGGTGCTAAAAAGAAGTGAGGTCTGGTCATTCATAAATGACAGACATGACAAATTTCCAAATAATACACATCTAATTGGAGATAAAGCTTACCCCTGTCTTCCACAGCTGATGGTTCCATATCGAGATAATGGTCACTTAACAGACCAACAAAAAAATTTCAATTTCTTATTGTCTCGAGCTAGAAGTACCATCAATTTACTACAAAAAAAATTTAGGTGCATTAAGGACCTGCTTGATGTACAAAGCATTAAATGGATACCACAGTATATCACAGCATGTACGTTGTATTCTACATAATATTTGTATAATTCAAAATGACATCATAGATGTTGAGTTCGGAATTATTAATGATGAGAACATTGAAGAAAATCATGGATTTAGGGAAGCCGACCGAGAAAGGCATCGATTAGGTATAATAAAAAGAAATAATATATGCTTAAATATTGTACAGTAACAACTATATTTTTGTAATAAATTTTGTATGTGCAATATATTCATTTTATTAAACTATCAGTCATTTATTTTACATATTATTACAAAACAAAGGAACATACACTATTTAACAAAAACAACAAAATATTGTTAAGTACATATACTTCAGACTCGTTAAAATAATATAATCTATTGGTCCTCTTTTTTCAAATAATCTTGTAACCACTGAAACATTCTTTCTTTTTGCTCCATTTTTTCTTCATGCCGTTTTTGCCTATTTTTTTCTATGTCGTAGGCTGACATAGTTCTCCTTCCGTCACCAATTCCTTTCTTTTTCTTCTGTTTATTTTCTTTATTTCTTTCTTCTTCGTCAGTACTACTCCCCTCTTCAAGTTGTTTGGTTTTTCTTTTTACTGCACCACTGCTTGATGCTATTAAAATTGGGTTAAAATGGGGATCATGAAAGTAAATATCTTCAAAGTCTTCAAAAAAAAATCCAGTGACTATTGACATTTCCCGTTTGATTTTTCTCATTTTTTACTCTGTCATAAGTTTTTTTTTTAAATTACGACACTTTTCATCGCATTTGGCTCCACATTTATTGACTCCATACTTTTGCATTTCAGTACTGATTAGTTCCCATACTTGCTTTTTATTGAACATTGGAGAACTGAATTTATCTTTATGTTTATTATACCCCAAGATTAATAATTTCACATTATCTTCTGACCAGCTTTGAGATTGATCACTGCTTACCTTTGAGGTACAAGGCTCCTTTATTGCAGACTCTGTACTCTTTCCCCACACATGTCCATTTTCATAATCAATTTCCAGAGAGGAATATTTTTTAAAACAAACGTGATTATTTGGAATGTCTGTTGCAATTATATCATTCGTATTACCAAGAACAATATTGCAATGAGCGCAATATAGAATTTTGTCATCCTACAAAATCAGAATAATAAACTAGTTTATCTACCTAACACAAGAAATATAATTATTTAACAGTCATATATACATATATTTTACATTACCTCCATTTCCAAAAAATTTGGCCAGTAATCTAACCTCAACTTTACTGATACTCTGATCTAATCACAAAACATAGATCTAATTTTAACAATTGACAGCTTAAAAACTACGATCTACCACTTCTACCAGTAAAAATAACCGGTTGTTGCGGTAGCAAGAAATCCACCAATTTTTCAGTAACCGCTTTCCGAAACCGTACAACTTTTCAGGAATTTGCAGGATACGGAACGCCAAACCACTATTTCGGTGCCTCTGGTGAGGTAACGGAACATATCCTTACTGTTTTCGATGTTTTTATCCCTTAAAATCTTCAAATAAAGTCAAAACAACACTTTTCTGTAAATTTGCCGTGTTAATCGCGCTTTGTTTGGATAACGAACCGCGACCTATCAGACCAAAATGGCTGGCGCTACGTCACACTAATGCAGCGTATTAAATTTGATAATGCGGACACTAGGGCTGAAAGAATTGCACGGGAGACAATGCAGCTGCAATTTCCGAAATTTTAAAGAAATTTGTCGAAAATTGCAGTGGAAACTATATAATGTTCTGAACATCAGCCCTACCCCAGGGTAGGGCGATCCGGGCGGCCGCCCGGAGCGCAATGATCTAGGGGCGCCAAAATCATGGAAAATGAAAATAAACTGATAAAAAAAATTAAGTTACAGGCTTTTATAAAATGCACTAATAAGTAAAGAATATTTTTTTATCATTCTGATATCATATCAATAAATTATTTTTCATTATATTGCATTGTCATCGGACCTTTGTAAGTATACCAAATTTCATTGAAATCGGTTCACGGAAATTTTCTCAAAAACGCGTTGCAAGATTTGACTGATAGTTGACAAGATTGAGAGGCGGCAGGCGGAATTTATCATTTTTATTTCTAAGCACATAATTCAAATAATATAATATATTTAAACATTAAGGCAAAATCTAGTTGAATTCAATTCAACATGACAAAACCACAAAACCACCGCCTTTCAAGAATTGACAAGTTTTTCGGCCTGTGGCAACACGACTGTACAGGAAACAACAATTTTGAAACCAAGCGAAACAAGATCTAACAGCCCTTTTTAACTGCATATAAAAAGGAAGTAGACTTAAAACAATGCATTATTTGCCACTAGACTTCGGCTTCGGCTGGTGCGAAATAAAATAGTTTGTTTAAATTGTTAGTGCAAAAAAGCTTTAAAAAAGTGCTTGTGCAAATTGTCCAGTGCGTTTGGCTTCTGTGAAGGTAAGTGTTTTCATTTTTGTTTTCATTTTTAAAAACTAATAAAATCCATCAGACATAAGCCAAAAAAAGGGTGGGGGGTAGTGAGTTGAATGAAATAAATTTTTTTT
>NW_019417559.1:50280-65272 GCF_000390285.2 Anoplophora glabripennis
AGTTCATCACCGAAGTTCAATTGGTCTGATTCTTAGTTTACAACCAATTTCTTCCAGCAAGTTACAAAGTTAGTCTTCATCCGCAATTACGGGGAATAAAGTGAAACAAATCTTCGAAAGTAACCTTGTGTGATTGCTCCGAGTCTTACTAGTCTTCGACATACAAAGTGCTCGTTAAATTGTCTAATTACCTTCAGTAATTAAAGAGTTGGATCGGAACTTAAACCGACAAAGTTTTTTAGTGCAGTTTTTCGGAAAAGCCGAAAGGATTATACAGAGGATTACATAAAAAGTGGTTAGTAAAAGCTCCGCGATTTTTTTTGTAATAAGTCAAATAAGTTTAGTAACGTTCATTTTCATATACCTAGTACTCTTTTTTCTACGGTCTGGTAATTGAATTTGTTGTTTCCTGGATTTTCGTTGCAGAGATTATTCCAGTGAATCAGTATTACTTATTTTGTTAGATTAATAGGTTTTTAACAGTGATAATCTCATTGCCATTTTTCTCTTCTAGAAAAATATTATTTGTAGTTGTTTTATAATATATTTTGTACCTTTTATTACCTATTAAACTTGTTTTTCTTGAAGAAAAACCTTCCCAAGTTTTAATAATAAATAATAAAAAATATTTTTTTTGTCGAAATTAAATTTTCGAAAAAAGATTTTTGGATAATTTTTCAAAATAAAATTTTTTTGAACTCAAATTTTACTTTTCGCACATAACAGAAACATATTTTCTGAATAAATTCTTTTTTGGTCAAACTTAGTTTTTTTTCAAAAAACTTTTTGATAATTTTTTGAAAATTTTTTTTATATAAAAAATTTTAAATTAAAACAGGGACTTAGTCCTTTATTTCTCAAGGAAAATATTTTTTCCTAACTAGTTTTTCCAACTTACCTTCAGGATCAGAAAGGATCCACAGTTATACATACCTGACCTAGATTTAAGAGGAATCCGGTTAGGAAACTAAAGTTTGTAAATTCACTTAAAAATTTACTGGCGCCTGACAAATTTTTCAATTTTTTTTATTAAATTTAAATTCTATTTAATCATCTCCCACTTTCCTCAATTTTTTTAAATTTTGATGTTGCTCGGCCATTACTTTCATTGCTTCGAACCTATCTCGGATGAGATAGACCCCAACATCTACGAACCTCACGACCCGCTCTAACTGTATCGGCGTTTATGTTAAGGTCACAGCACTAGCCAAAGCTCAGACAACCCGTTCCGAGCCACAACTGGTGTAAAATAAAGCACGAACGTTGACAAAGTCATCTCAAACGAGTTTGGCGAGTAGTGATGCAGTTCCGTGCAGTTCCAAAAATCAAAATTCGCAAGTTGTGCAGACCTCAGAGAAACATTTAGAAAAGGCTACCGTCCAAAGTATCTCTTCTGACCCAGGACTATGGCCCGAAATCATGCGTGCAGCAGATAAGAGTTTTTTTAGTTAAACGTGGTCCAGCTGCACCTTTGTATAATTTTGATTTTCCTTTTGATGATCAGCATAGAAGATTCTCACCAAAACATTACAAGAAAAGGCTTAGAAATGGAGAAGAGGTTTTAAGAGAATGGATGGTATATTCCGTATTTCAAAACGCTTTGTACTGTTTTCCATGTCGACTTTTTGCTGCACCATCTAGCTTGAGCGCTCTTGGCAATCGGGGATTTAAAGACTGCAAGCATTTAGGGGACTCTTTAGCACATCATGAAAATGCTAAAACTCATATAGATTGTTTGAAATCATGGCTTGAATTGAAGCAAAGATTGAAAATAGGTGAAACAATAGATGCAGTTTCTCAGAGACTCATTGATTCTGAGATAAATCACTGGTCTGAAGTTCTTTTACGCATTATATCAGTCGTTAAAATGCTAGGTGAGAGCTCTCTAGCTTTTCGAGGAACAAGCGATAAACTGCATGAACACAATAATGGAAACTTTTTGAATTTAATTTGGAAGAAGAGGCTGCCGGCAGACGCAGGCGGCCTAGACATCAACTTCTGGACGCAGGGTGAGTCGAAATTTTTCTGTCTGTTTCAGGACCGCCAGGATCAAGAGACGAAAACGATGACACACACACACACATTCCCCTCTACCTTCCTTATCCCACTCTCCCCTCCCGCGCTAGCCTAAGGGCCACCTTAGTAAAGCGCTTCCTAAGCTGCATAGCTGCACGACCTCACACAAAACCACCGCCCCCGGGGGTTTACACAGACTAGCCGGCGAAGAAAGAAGAGCGCCAGAAGAAAGGGCCCTAGCCGGCGGGGCCCAGCCAGGACAGGAGGAGGCCCCACGAACCGATCCAATCCGGCCGCGTTGGCGGTCCGGAATGACGGGGAAAGGGCCTACCTCTACGAGGCGAAGTGGGTAAAGAGCGATAATCCCGCTCGACCCCGCTCCATCCGAGGTCATTTTTCCTGCCAAGGATATTGGCGCTTAGAAGTCAGTTATAGTTATTGTTTTGTCAACGTGTACGGTTTTGTTTACACCACCTCTGGCTCGGAATGAGTAGTTTGAGCTTTCGCTAGTGCTGTGACCTTAACATAAACCCCGATACAGTTAGAGCGGGTCGTGAGGTTCGTAGATGTTGGGGTCTATCTCCACTGAGATAGGTTCGAAGAAATGAAAGTAATGCCCGAGCAATATCAAAATTTTGAAAAAACTGAGGAAAGTGGGATGATTAAAAAAATATATTTTGTTTGTCAGGCGCCAGTAAATTTTGAAGTGAATCTACAAACTTTAATTCCCTAACCGGATTCCTCTTAAATCTAGGTCAGGTATGTATATAAGAGTTAACTATGGATCCTTTCTGATCCTGAAGGTAAGTTGGAAAATTTATTTATGAAAAAATATTTCTCTCAAAAAATAAAGGACTAAGTTCCCTTATAATTTAAAATATTTTATAAAAAAAAAATTCAGTTTTTTGGAAAAAACTAAATTTGACTAAAAAAAATCTTAATCAAAAAATATATTTCTGAGGTTAGGTGCGAAAAGTAAATTTTGAGTTCAAAAAAATTTTATTTTGAAAAATTATCCAAAAATCTTTTTTCAAAAATTTATTTTCGACATTAAAAATTTTTTTATTATTATTATTATTAAAACTTGTAAAGGTTTTCTTCAGAAAAAACAAGTTTAAGAAAAAGGTATAAAATATATTACAAGGTACAAATAATATTTTTCTAAAAGAGAAAAATGACAATATGATTAACACTGTTAAAAACCTATTAATCTAACAGCAATAAGTATAGTGCAACGAAAATCCAGGAAACAACAAATTCAAACTACCAGACCGTAGAAAAAAGAGTACTAGGTATATATGAAAATGAACGTTACTAAACTTATTCAACTAATTACAAAAAAATCGCGGAGCTTTACTAACCACTTTTTTAGGTAATCCTCTGTATATCCCTTTTTCGGCTTTCCCGAAAAAATGCTCTACTAAACTTTGTCGGTTTGAGATCCGATCTAACTCATTAATTACTGAAGGTAATTAGAACAATTTTACGAGCAATTAGGTTCCGGCGGACTTTGTATGTCGAAGGCGGGTAAGAACTCGGAGCAATCACAACAATATCACTTTATTCCCCGTACTTGCGGATGAAGTCTAACTTGTAACTTGTTTGAGAAGAACTTAGTTGTAAACTTAGTATTTGTAAGGACAAAACTCAACTTTTACAAAAAATATTACTTTAATACTATTATTTTATTTCGAATACTCCTGCCGTGGCTACGGTCAAATATCTAATAATCTTTCCACTAATATGCGACACTTGCTGACACAACAGTTCCCTTTAGTTCAACATAGTTTATTTCTTCTCAAATTGTTTTCATAACAACCTGACCTAGGCCTCGCTGCGCCGCGTCGAGAGAATCGGACGGCGGACTTCATCTTAACAGTGACAGCGGCAGATTACCTTACAGTCGGCCATCATGTATACAGTACGTCCTCGAACTGCAAAAATTCAGCAAGTCCCAATTCAAAATTTATTAATAGCTTTATTTTTTTTTCAAAAATATATTAGTTGAGCCTACTCTCTAAACAAAGAATAGAATAGTTCAGCCTAATCTTTAAGCAAAGAATAGAATAGTTCAGCCTACTCTTTAAACTAAGAATAGAATAGTTCAGCCTACTCTTTAAACAAAGAATAGAATAGTTCAGCCTACTCTTTAAACAAAGAATAGAATAGTTCAGCCTACTCTTTAAACAAAGAATAGAATAGTTCAGCCTATTCTTTAAACAAAGAATAGAATAGTTCAGCCTATTCTTTAAACAAAGAATAGAATAGATCAGCCTACTTTTAATTTGTAGTCGCAGTCTCAATATATAAAACTGAAATAACTAATTTCATCACTTATTTATTTATTTTTAATTTCATAGTATGATTCCTTTAACATCAATAATAAAATCAGAATAAATCTATTTAACAGAGTCTGCTTTTACACAGGTTGGGAACTCTCCCCAGTCATAACAACCCAGTGCTTCAAATGATCTACTGCGACAACAGACTTAGATCTCTTATCTGCCCTCAAGTCTTCCACCACATATCGATCATTGGGTAAGATGTGGATCACTCTGAAAGGGCCCTTATATTTTGGAAGGAGCTTACGACTTTGGCCTGTAACCTCAGAATTTAGCCTTGAAACCATAACCAGATCCCCTAAGCCATAAAAATAACTTTTTCGAGACTTATCAAAACGAACTTTCTGTTTGATCTGATCATTTTTAATTTGTTCAGACATCTTCTTTCTTATTTCAGCCAAGTCACATTTTTCCAAACTCTCTTTTATTTCAAATATCAGTTTAGAATCAGCCAGAGGATTTGGTACCGCCCCAACTAATGCAGTATATGGAGCCACTTTAGTGGTTTTATTTGGTGTGGTATTTATGCCATACTGAATAACTTTTACATGCTGATCCCAACAATCATCTTCATATCCTGCATTCATGGCTCTTAGGCACTCCAATATCGTTCTATTAAATCTCTCACACTGTCCATTCGCTCTCGGGGAAGCCACGGCATTTAAAATATATTTTATACCATATTCAGAACAGAAATTTTTTAAATGTTTTGGAAGTAAAAGCGCTTCCTCTGTCACTAACTAAACGCCTAGGGGCTCCAAAAATATATATGAATGTTTTCAAAACTTTGATGCACTGTTTAGCACTTGTAGACTTTACTGCTTCCAGAAAGGTAAATTTCGTAAAGGCATCTACAATTACAAACAAATGTGTATTTCGTTTCCGTGTTTTCACAAAAGGTCCCAAATGGTCAATATGTATTGTGTCAAATGGTACTGCCTTCTTTTCAATTGGGTGCAACAAGCCAGCCTTTTTTCCAGAGGGCATCTTCGTATATAAACAATTCAGGCAAGCAGATACGTATTTCTTTACAAATTTTCTCATTCCAGTGAACCAATAATTTTGTTTTATTCGGTCTATTGTTTTCTCACATCCTAAATGGCCTACATCGTCATGGTTCAGTTTACAAGATTAGCCATCTTGATGATTTTGGGACAACCCACTTCAACTGATGGTCCACTTTCCTATATAGTCGTCCTCTTTTTAGAACATAATTATCAAAATAACTTTTATTTGGTCTTTTTGCATCTCCACTAGCCAACGTTCGCATTATGAGATTTAATGTTTCATCTTTGGATTGAACTGCGGTCACCCAATCTTCCTCTGTTAAGTTAATTAAGTTTACAATATTACTTTTATCTTGCGAAATAGAATTTCGACTTAAAGCATCTACGTGTCCCATACGGCTCCCAGGGCGGTAAACAACTTCATACTGATAATCTTGTAATTCAACCCACCATCTAGAAATCCTTGGGATTAAATCCTTTTACGAAATGGTGCCAATACTACTGCTAGTGCTTCCAACTCATAAGAATGATAAAACTTTTGTTCTGCTGAAGTCTGTTTGCTAAAGTAGCCCACAGGATGCAAAACTCCCTCATGATTTTGAAGTAAGACTCCTCCAAAGCCATCCTTACTGGCGTCAGTATGAGGATCAGTATCTAAGGAAGGATCAAACACCTTGAGAACGGGTTTTCCTGTTAAAATTTCTTTAATAACATCCATTGACCTTTGTTGATCTTCTCCCCATTGAAAAGGAACATTCTTTTTCAGCAATTTCGTAATTGGGGAAACTATAGATGCATAATTCTTTATGAATTTACCGAAATATCCCGACAATCCCAAGAATTGCCGAACTTGTTTCAAATTTGCAGGTGGCATCATCTCTGCTACTGCTCGTACCTTTTTGCTGCCAGGTCGAATACCATCTTGTGAAATTTCTCTACCCAAGTAATCAAGTTTTTCCTTGAAAAACGTGCATTTGGGCAATTGTAAAGTAATATCATATTTCTTAAATAAAGACAACACATCTTTTAATTTTTTTAAACCTTCAGAAATTGTATTTGCTGGTATTAAAATATCATCTAAATAAGCTGTAACAACTTCAGATGATAATTCACTCAATATTTTATTGATAATTTTCTGGAAAACGGAAGGGGCATTAGTAAGCCCAAACGGCATTCTTAAAAACTCAAAGTGTCCATCGGGTGTAATAAATGCGGTTTTGTGAATAGAATTTTCTTCCATCTGAACTTGATAGAAACCAGAAAATAAATCCAAAGAAATAAAATATTTATATTTTCCTAACATGTCTATTTGGTCCTCGATCAGGGGTAAGGGAAATTTATCTTTTATTGTGACAGAATTTAATTTTCGAAAATCCACACACAATCTGGTATTCCCATTTGGTTTTGGGACAAGAATAATAGGACTAGCAAAAGAAGAATCCGAATCTCGAATTATTTTATTGTCTAGAAGTTCCTGTACCAATAATTTGACAAGTTGTCTCTGATCAATAGAAAGTCGATAAGGTCGATATACAACAGGTAGTGAGCCCTCTTGAAGAGTTATAGACATTTTGAATTCTTTTATACAACCCATTTCGGAAAAATTAGCTGCGATTCGATCTCGGAATCTAGTTAATAAAGAAAATAGAGTATTCAAGTCCTTCTTTGATAATTTTCCAGTTATATCTTTTAATATCTGCAAAGGATCGTCCTTTTGAACGCAAAGCGTAAATATGTCTTCAATAGGTCCAACAAATTTAAATTCATTTCGATTTTTCACGAAACTTATTTGAGGTTGATTAATGAATGAATTTCCTACCAAAAGGTCAACTGGACATGAATCATCTGGAACAACTAATATCCAAGTGAAAGCTGCTACACTATCTATTTTAATTTCTTCGTATGCACTTTTTTGAGTTTCAACAATACTTCCCGTAAATGATCTCAACCTGTAATTTCCTTCAGATTTGAAATTTAAGTTGCATCGCTCTGCTACAGACTCTCTCATAAGAGTACACTCGCTCCCCGTATCTATAAGAGATTGTATCTTCTTCCCCTTAACAAGAGCAATTTTACAATACATATTAGTATCAGTATTACATATAAAATTTACTTTGTTAGCTGTTTTCTTAAAGGCTTCTCTATTACGTTTCCGGTAACAATCTTTCTCTATGTGACCGGGTTTTTTACAATAATTGCAAACGTTGCTGGTTGAAGGTTGACTTTCAGGTTTATATTTTAATCTTTTTACGCATCGATTTCGTTTATGGCCAACTTTGCCACATTTATAACAAGTAATATCTGCTTTCACAGCGCCTGATGTAATATGATCATTAGATTTAATTTGATTTTTAATATCCCAATTTTTCAAAAATGCGACAAACGCATCTAAATTTGGAAATTCTTTTGTAGAAGTCAAAGATCGGACAAACGTATCATTAATACCATGTATAACTATATCAATGATATCCTTATCCCCAATTTGCCAATTTAATTTATAAAGTTTGTTTAATTTTTCATAATAATAATCTACCAGTTTCTGCCCTGACTGGTGTTTTAAATTTGCTGCATCCCAAAACAAATATCCTACCGCATCTGACACATCAAACGTTTCTAATAGCATAGTTTTCCATTTCTCCCAACTATGACTAATCGAACGTAAATTAGAGTACCAACGCCAAGCTCGACCTTTTAGTTTATTTGTAACATACCGACAGGTAGTGATATCATCCCATTTATTAAAATGAGCTCTCGCGTCAACAAGCCGAATCCATTTTAAAATATTTAAATCTTTATCGGCAGGATCAAAATCTGGTAGATCAGCAAAATTTTCCAAATCAGTATAATCAAAACTACTTACAGTTTCTGCCTTTTTTAAACTATCTATTTCCTGCCTCAAACGTTTCACTTCTCGCTCCAAATCCAATGGAGGTGTTAGTGATCGGCCTTCATCCTCGCAGGCAGTATGCGAACCCCTAGCGCTAGCAGGCACGGCTCCCCGAGGCGTCGATTTCTCTCTATCCATAGTTTTTTCACACACAAACTTCACAAAATGTTTTTATTTTTATTTGGACAATGAGAACAATCCCACTTCTGACTTGTAAGGACAAAAACTCAACTTTTACAAAAAAATATTATTTTACTATTATTATTTCATTACAAACACTCCTGCCGTGGCTACGGTCAAATATCTAATAATCTTTTCACTAATATGCGACACTTGCTGATACAACAGTTCCCTTTAGTTCAACATAGTTTATTTCTTCTCAAATTGTTTTCATAACAACCTGACCTAGGCCTCGCTGCGCCGCGTCGAGAGAATCGGACGGCGGACTTCATCTTAACAGTGACAGCGGCAGATTACCTTACGTATTGAACTGTTGAACTTCGGCGATAAACTGATTTCATCCCTGAAAATCCATCCCTTTTATCTAGAAATTTTAGGTCCTTAAGGGTGAATTTCCCCTAACTATTGCGTATTTAGCAATCATGACATCATGTTTCGCAATATTTCATCACATTTCATCATCTTTCTAGAACTTTCTAGAAGAATTAATCAAAAACAGCAAAAGTAAACTGAGGGTTTCGATGCTCGATTCTGATTGGCCCACGACTTGGCGAGGAATGAAATACTAACATCTGATTGGCTGAAGGCGTCATATAAATATAAAAGTGGTATAAAACGCAAAGCTCGATTTTGTTTCGTTCATTTGCATAGTAGCCTCTAGGTCTACAACAGTTTAGTTCCACGTTATACCTTTTTGTCTTTTTTATTTGCTTCTAATTGGCGAAGTAGCGACTCGTTCAGCTATTAGTTCTTTAAATCATTAACCGTTTTCAACATTTAACCTAAACCTAATCATTATAAAAATCTACGACAAACCCACGAATTTTAGTGCAAATTTAATCACCAGTGAGTGAACGAATCGAATACGTTACAGTTTAGTTCTACCTACGAACTTTTTATCTTTTTTATTTGCTTCTAGTTAACGAAGTAGTGACTCGTTCAACTAATTAGTTCTTTAAATCAATCTCGTACTCAACAGTCAAATGTGAACTTTAATCAACATTCTAAGTACATTTCAACAAACAGATACATTCTGTACATCAACTACGATATCCGGCATCTTTACAAACCTACAAATCAACTAATCTTCGTTAAATTCATTCACGGCATTACAACGTACAACATACGACCATTCTACGAAAGTGCTACGTCACGGTCTCATGTAAATAGCGTCCTTCTTCTGTCTCCGAAATTTGAGAATCAGTGTGTTAAAGCCATAAATACAGTGTTTCATTCCTACAATCCTTGTTGTCCTTTCCTAAGTGAAGTGCAAAAACTTGGAATACACGAAACGTCGCTGTACTGCAAGATACCAGAGATCAGAGACCAGCCTATAAGATAAGCCGACACAATGTAAGTGGCTTTACTCGTCAGTTTTTCTTATCAATTTTCATTTATAACTTTACCGTATTTTCATATTTTGTGTCCCGCAAATCACTACTTTTGTTCTAAGCACACATTATTTTGATATCCAAGATATCATGGCGCCCTGGCATTTATAAACATTCCCTGACATTCATAAACATTCATAAATATTTCCATTATTACATTTATAACAAATTTTATTAACCTTTTTTATATTTTACATTAATATTTTGAATTTCAGCTAACTTTAACGTTAACTTGCATTTTTTCAACTTAAATCTACTTTTTTGACATAGAATAGCTAGAATATACTTATTTAGTCATTTTTTCTTGATTTGAGATAAAGGACCCCGCACTAAACTTATGGGAATTGGTTCCCGGTCAAATTGGCTGAAATTTCAGTTATGTTATACTTCAGGCCATTCTGAACAAATGTCTCCATGGGCACACAGTCTGGAAATGCTCATATTCAGAGATACAGGGTCCCGAATGATTTTAAAACCCATGGACGCGCACGGGGAGCTAAACGGACACTCGAAAAAAGAAAGTATATATTCAGGCCAAAAAAAGGCTGAAAACGCTATAATCGGGGTAAAATTGTCCGCTCTTTCCGAATTTGATACTAGTTTTGAGCTACCACCCTTCTAGGGGGTGGTACTGTTAGACAATCATTGATGCAACGTTTCGTTCCGTCTAATAATGGGTTTCATGCAATTAATACAGAAACTTACATTGAAAGGCACGTTACAGAATTTGCGAATCAACTCTATAATCAAAATCCCGAAATTCCCCGAGTGATTGCATGCATTGATGGAACATACAATTTCATTTACAAGAGTAGCAACTTCCGAACTCTCCGAAGATCATATTCGATGCATAAAGGGAGACACTTGATAAAGCCCGTGCTCATAGTTGCTCCTGATGGTTACATTCTCGAAATCCAAGGTCCTTACTTCTCGGATTATTATAACAATGATGCTGCTTTACTCCAAGCTGAATTCGAAAGACATGGTGAAATGATGCGAAGATGGTTTCAAGAAAATGATATCGTGCTAATTGATCGAGGATATTGAGATAGTGCACAGTTATTAGATCGTCTGGGTATTGAATATAAAATGCCATCGCTTCTTCAACAAGGAATGCGTCAACTAAGTACTGAAGATGCCAACGATTCTCGAATCATAACAAAATCCAAATGGATAGTCGAAGCTAGGAATGGGCACATCAAGACCATCTTTAAGTTTCTACAACAAACAATTCTGATTCAGCATGTTCCAAATATTGGGGACTTTTATAGGATCGTTGGTGCAATAATTAATAAATATCGGCCCACAATAGATATGGAAGGAGCTGACGCTGAATTGGCCCAACGTCTACTTGAGAAGATGAGAGAACCTAACGTTGTTCAAGCACTGGTGGAAGTGGAAAATCTTCATACCAGAAATGCTCAAAGATGGGTCCGGCTAGACGCTATACAACCGATAGAATTTCCTCAATTGACACTAGAATACCTGAGAGACCTGACGATTGGAGTGTATCAAATAAAACTTGCTCCGTCGTATGTACCAGATAAATTGCAAAGAGATGCAGAAGAAGAGTTCCAAATTGAAATGCTGAGAGCAGTCAATCGTGTACCTGACCGAGGTTTATTACGATTTAGGGTTTATTCCAGATTCCGGGACCGTACAACACATCAGCTTTAGATTGCTTACATACCAAATGATGATATTGAGGAACAAGAAGATCAAGACGAGGAGCCCATACTCGGGTATTATTGTACATGCCAATCCGGGGCCCGAACCGTCGGAACTTGTGCTCATATCACCAGTGTCCTCTGGTTCTTAGGTTATGCACGTCATGAAGAGAATGTGCATTACCCTTCGACCAGACTGATCGAAACTATCCACGATGCAAGAAATGATCCCGAACATCAGTAGTAAAAAACTTACAGACATCGACCTCGAAAATATCAAAACGGCCCTTTTCAGTGCCATGATGTACAAAGTCCGATCGAGCAACCTCCACGTGGTGTACATCGGGTAACACTAATGTCAACGGTAATCTGATCCTACAGGTGTAGAATTCCGCAAGATCTTCTAGTGAAAATATGAAAATATTCCATTCGCAGTTCAATCAAACAAGCTTCAAAAACCAAGCAAATCTAAGACGAGCAGCTTTGAAATCGAAGAAAACATTCGTAATTAATCTACGAAAAGGCCTCAAACTGGCGATCGCGAAAACCCTTGGGTAGCATTTTCCACCGTCCAAACCGCATCCCGGGTAATTTTCTAATTCTCGCCCCCTCCATTTTCCCGCCCTGGGGGATGACTAAGTGAAAACCGACCTCAGAAATGGAATCAGCGACCCGGAAAACCCCCCAGTACTATTTCCCTCCGTTCAAACAAGGTCCAATGTAATTTCTCAATTCCACCCCCTCTCAGCCCCGGAGGGTGGGGAGAGCGCCCCAGGAGGCCCGAGAATATAAAAGTCCCCCGTTTGACCAATTCTGGCCCTTATAAATGCTTCTGTTCACTGACTTTTTATTTTTGCGATTTCCTCCCCTTCAACCCCCATTTCCACCCCCTAGAAGGGTGGTAGCTCAAAACTAGTATCAAATTCGGAAAGAGCGGACAATTTTACCCCGATTATAGCGTTTTCAGCCGTTTTTGGCCTGAATATATACTTTCTTTTTTTGAGTGTCTGTTTAACTCCCCGTGCGCGTCCATGGGTTTTAAAATCATTCGGGACACTGTATCTCTGAATATGAGCATTTCCAGACTGTGTGCCCATGGAGACATTTGTTCAGAACGGCCTGAAGTATAACATACTGAAATTTCAGCCAATTTGAGAGGGAACCAATTCCCATATGTTTAGTGCGGGGTCCTTTCGAGATAGAGTTTCAAGCTAGCCGAGGCAAACAAAACCCACAATTATTAACATATTCTCCATTTTTTTTATTCTCGAGCCACAGATGTAGGCGAAGTGCTGCTGGTGGCGCCCTCTGCCATATACGCCGAAACTGTGATCAGATCTCGATTTCTCATCCTAAAAACCCCTTGGAGAGCACATTCTGTGTAGATAGCACAAAAAGAGTAGTGCCTCCAACGATTAAAAACTGGAAAATAACTTAAAAATTTATTATTGTTACGAACATGTTTGAAGAGCCATGGACTTGTTTTAAGCCTTAACTTCTTAATCAAGATCCTCTTGAAAATTTTTTTGGGAAGATTAGACAACGAGATCAAAGATTTATTAAATCTCACATGCACTGCTTTTGGTCCATTTTATAAATCTTAACTTGTAAATAATTTAGTATCAAAACACTATGTGGGAAGTAATTGTGAAGACGACAATTCTAATATTACACCTCCAGAAGTTTATTGAACAGGTATTAGTCCAATTTTTTTGTATGTACATTGTTTAATTTTTCACAAATAAATTTCATTATTACTTTATTTACAGGGTTTATCCAAATCCAAAATCGTGGAGCAGACAGCAACATTAGAATTTTCTTTATCAAAAAATTTCAACCAGTTGAAACCATTAGAAGAAGCTGCAGTGGCTCATGTTGGCGGATACATTGTAAAAATTAAGTTTAAATTAAAACAATGTAATACATGTTGTTATAATGCTTTAAGGAGGGACAATGAAGATATTGGATATTTAGCGGATATTATCAAATCGAAAGATTTGGGGGGTGTCCAAAGAGAAAGACTTACATATTGTAACAAACCATTCATTTTCAACTTGTTAAAGATATATAATATTGTTCGTTATATTTTAAATAAGGCCCCATTGGCCTTAAATAAACAAGGGTTGTTTATTTGTACATACAGTGAATGTGTTATATAAACACATTGACTTTATTTTTAAAGTGTAAGAATTTAATTAAGAGTACATTGCATAACTTTACAAAACTATTAATATACAATTATTTTAACGGTATAAATAATATGCTTAATGGGAAAAATAATAGAAAATTGCCTAATATGTTTCCTGAATTATTTAAAGAAGATAGAAATATGAATCTTAAAAAATATAAAGGAATTAAATAAAAAAACTTGTTTATTTTTGTCAATTCTTTTCTCCTCTTTAATTTTTTACTAAAGCTTAAAAAAGAAAAAAATGTATCTATGTAGGCACATTTAAATGAGCAATTCTCATTATCTCGGAGCATATGGGTCATATAAAAATATGTTTAAATTATAAACCTGTCTATTATTTAGGTTTGTCTGATCTGTATTTGGTTTTTGCATATACATATAGGCTCACCGCTAACGGTCAAAATTTGAAGATGTTGAATATGTATAAATGAACTTAACTTAAAAAGAAAGATTGAATGTAGTTTGTAAACATTAGTTATTAATTATTTCATGGTATCCATATCGATGGATTTTTGACAAAACATCGTAAGCGACAATTTTATCAAAATTGTGTTTTTTGGTCTATACGTTTCCTTGGGTAAAATTTGTTCATCCCGACACAATATCGTATGTCAATTCTACTGTTCTCACTGAATTGTATCGTTTTATATATTATCGTATGCGCCAATATTGTCTAACAGTGTTTAAATTATACCTAAAACTATCGTAACTGTTGATGTATTCCCGACAGAGAATCGTAAGCGCCGTCGGTTACGATAAACTACCGAGCACATACGACAATTATTAGTGACCATTTTCTTGTCCACTGTGCATCAGTCCGAGTTTAAGAGCTGTTATTCTAATAATTTTAGTTCAGTACGGTCATCTAAAGTGTCTGCACGTAACGAAATTTTTATGATTGTGTTTAAGGTTTAAAGAGTGTTTGAGGTTTAAATCGGTGAGTCCCATAATTTTAGTTATTTGTCGATAATCACACTTATTTGAAACGTTTATAGATCATGGCTTTTTCACGAGGGTATAGAATAGCATTAATGGGAATAAAACAAAGTCAAAAAGAGATGCAAGTAGAACAAAAACGATCGAACAGTTTAGAAAACTTGGAAAATAATATTATTATTATAAATCATTTAAATCTAAATACTGCAAATGATAAAAGTAAGACCATCTCAAATAGTAACTCCTTAAATGAACATTATTGACGGTTCAAAGGCTCTTACAATTGTTTATAGTTCAAGTCCCTCTAATACTAGTACACCAAATCAAGAGCACTTCGAAACACTTCTTCTCGATGATAATAATATAGACAGCATG
>NW_019417560.1:0-62856 GCF_000390285.2 Anoplophora glabripennis
CACAAACACAGAAAAACACACTCTTTCTAGTCACTGCAGAAAACAGACTGACCCCAGGCCATATACAAAAGACTGACGAAACAAAAAATAAGACAAAATCACGTGCAACAGGCAACGTTACGGCCAAAAGGGTAATATGGCCTCAACATGTGGCAGAAAGTACTGTTGCATTCCTTTGATGCGACGACTAAAAACCGACAACTGATGGTTCGTCCCGGATTAGTTACGCGTGTCAAATTTGTTACACGTACCATGCAACAATTTTCCGTCTCCACTAGCTGTAACGTAACATGTTCGGTGTTACGTTACAGGGCATTTGACACAACTGGATACCCACCTTTAATCCTTCGGGAATGGGGGATAGGCCGAAATGTCCCTGTACGTTGGCCAGCACGAAGTCCTGATATGAATCCTCTGGACTTTTTTGTTTAGGGGTGTATGAAACAAGTAATTCTTTTACTCGTTAAACGAGATTTGAATAAATTTCATCAATTTCGAACACACAATTTAAACCGTCAAAACCGCCATCAGCGCTTTCGTACTGCAGCGCGCGGCAACTTCGATATCAGTCGTACAGCTGGCTGCCGCACCAGGGGCGGCTTTAAATTTGTTGAACCTGAACTTGAAACTGAAGGCACCAGCACAGATTATATTTTTTATTTAATTAATTTCTATAATCTATATTCATATACGAGTATATTGATGTTTAATAAAATAAAAAATGTAACTAGAATGTGATCATTCTGAGTTTTCTGTTTTACATTCATCTTGCGAATAAAAAATAATTTATTACGTCAGCGTTTTCAAATATGTGGAATACTGTTAAATCATCAAATAATTTCACGTAGCCCGAACGCAACGGTTTCGTTTGAATCGGCCCGTTTAATTGGCCCTTTATAACGCCGCAATTTTACAAAAGGATAACTGAATATTCCAACGGAATTTCATTATCAGCACTGTGTATTATGAAAAGCGCGGCGAGTGGAGATTTTTATTTTTTTTACTGGATTTTTGCCTCTCTTTCTTCACATTCGCTTAACCATGGAAAATTCCGAATAAGGTCTCCCTAAAGTGTAATATGTTGAATTTTATTTACATACTGCGGTGTCTTTTTTCCTTTTTCTCTTGCAGTGGGTATACAGAACACATTATCACATCAAACATACTGCAGGATTTAAAATTATCAAAGTCGGAACTAGTCATGCAGGAAAAACTCGATGTCTGGAAAAAGTTTTTCCTAAATACAGTTCACAACAAAATCGATTAAAAATTAAAAGTTGTAAAAGTTTACCATTTTGGATTAGATATTAGTAATTATTAAAGATTTTAAGTTCTTCAATGTTGTATTGTGGTTTGATAAAACATATTTCTTCGAAGTTGACCCATTTTCGAGCGTTTCGTAGACAAAAATAGAACTGTCAGATTTTAATATTCATTACTACAAGCCAAAGAGACTAAACAAATCAGTTAGCTAGTTAGTTAAAAAGATGGATTAATACATGTTTAAAATTAAAATGTAACTATATCTATCCCCGCATTTCAGTGGAACTTTTATTTTAAAATTGATTTCCTCATAATTTTTTAATTGTACCCCTCTTTGTACAATTATTGATGTTTATAATACAGGGGTATTTATATAATATTCTATTCCGTTTATCTTTTTTGCCTTTCTAGCTTGACAAAAAATAGATTAAAACTTAAAAAAAAATTTTGTGATTTTAAAGAATGTGTATAAAGAAAAAAATTAATATATTTTAACTCAGAGATATGAACCGATCTTGTGTATTTTTATTGAGACACCCTGTATATTGGTCATATTAAGAGATGCTGAATGAGATTCTGTTTTTTGGAAAAAAATCGCTAATACCAATTAGCCGTTTTGACGTCAAGAAAACGTGTCCTATTTGGCCGTGTATAGCGTTAATAAAAACAGCAGTATCACAATTACAGTTTATTTAACGTATATTCAAAAATTTTTTTTTTAAATCGATCAAAAAATAAAGAAGCTACAGGCTTGTATCACATTTAAGCGCGACACCCTGTATATAAAGAGTGTCTCAAAATTCACGCAATAAGTAATTTTGATAGAAAACATAGGTTTTAAATTAAAAATTAAAAACACAGTATAGCCATAGTACAGTATATTGAATAGCATATCGGGCCTCCATGGTTTTGCTGACACATAAACAATCTTTTGTCGAAATTTTCCGTGACGGTTTTGCATAAATGTGTCTGAATTTCGTTGATATAGGGCTCAATTTCTTCCTTCAAGGTGCGGGTGGTCGTTGGCATAAACCTTAGATTTCAAAAAAAATCCAACGGCGTTATATCACATGATCTGCGCGGCCAATTCTGATCACCAAAACGGGAAATTACACCACCAGTTATGTAGTAATTGAGTTGTTTCTCGGGTTGTATGATATGTGGCACCGTCTTGTTGAAACCTCATGTCGTCTACATCCATATTTTGCAATTTAGGCACAAAAAACTGGATTATGTCACGATAGCGAGCACCATTAACTGTTATTGCCTGACCAGCCGCATTTTCGAAGAATGGTCCGATAACGTGGATGCATTTGTTTCTCAACAATCACTCCTGAATTTTCTGAATGCCAAATGCGATAATTTTCTCGATTGACGAATTGTCAGCTGTCATGCTGTTTTTTTCTGTTAGCAACACTTTACCGCACAAAGGCTCAAAATTCAAATCTTATATAAATTTTGAGACACACGATACAACATGTCAAATATTTGTTTTGATTTGCACAATATTTTTTATTATTTACCGACTCTGTACAAGTAATATTGTCGAGATTGTTATGGAACCAGTACGTGTATATGCTCTTGATGCTGTTAAATTTATTTAATAAATTAATAAAATAATAATAAAGAACAAATATTCCAAGTTTTCCGCCCGATTCCCAAGTTATATGAGTCACATACTTCGAATCTTAAGGCGGTTTTCCACTAAACGGACAAAACAATAATAAAACACAAACTTGTGTCGAATAAAACAGAACTGTAACTTTTCGCAAACTTTTTAAAGACTGGCGTGTTTTGCGACAGTTGTAGTTTTGTTTTTCAGGTCCCGCTCGAAAGCGGTCACATCAAAAGGTTTTGACGTGTTTTGAAACTCAAGTTTGTTTAATGGAAACGGTCGTGTTGTGTTTTCTACTTAAGTGATCAATCCCAATATCTATGTTGGCGTTTTCTTCTTCCCAAAAACAATATTTTAATGAATTACAGCTGTTAAAAATATATATATATGTGTACAGTTAAGGTGTTTACTTGCTAGTATACAAACTAACTAACCAAGTAAACACTTTAACCGTACATATATACACTTACTTTTTTTCCAAGGACTTCAGTATAAACCAGCCATAACTAAGAATAAAAAAATCTTCTCTAAACATGTTGGTTGGTTATTGGAAAAATGTGTTCTGACTTCCTCGCGACAACCAGTGGAAAAGGAACGAAAACAAAAACAAAACTCGAACAAAATGTAGCCCGCTTGATGAAAACAAGAGTTTTGGGTTTGTTTCAGTTTTGTTTTTATTTTTCGTGTTCTAGAAAACACAAACAGGACATAAACTCAACTGTCCGTTTAGTGGAAAACCGCCATTATCAAACAACAAATACTACTTGTGGATTATAAATGAGTTCGTTTATAAGAGAAATTTGGTTAAAAAAACGTCCTTTGCTTAAAAACGCATAAATATGCATTGGTTCCATGAATTTAAGCAAATATACAAGATGTATAGATGTACAGTTGTATTCAGAAAGAATGATCCATTTGTTTTTGAGTTCCCAAGAAAATTTCGTTATCATTTTTTTTTCTACCTATGTAAAAGGCTAAGAAACATAAAATGAGTAGAATCACATACTCCCGTATAGGGCGATGGAAAAATAACTACTATAATTATTGGAAATAGAAAATAATAAGGAATTTTACATAAAATGAAATATTATTTTCTTTTAAAAATGGAGGGTGGGTATTTGTTATTCGATTTATTTTCGCTTTCTTCTTTTCAAAATGAAGCATAGAGAACTCTTAAATACGCACTTTTTAAAATTTATTTTTCATTATCAAAGTTAATTTGTTAATGTTTTTCATCTCTACCTAAACCTAAAAGGAATTTGTACTTTCTTCTTAAATCCAATAATAATCCAGTGAATATTAAATTAGTTACCCAATAATTTTTTTTTGTTTTGTGATTTAATAATATATATTTTTATGCTTTATCTAAAAAAAAAACGAAGTAAATCGGATAACAAACACCTTTTTTGCAGAATAAAAATTTAAAATTAAATTTTATTGCATATATGTATTATTCTTTATTGAAGACAATTTTAATAATTAAAAATATTCTTTAATTGCAATTTGTTGTAAAATTAATATGTCAAATGAGTTCTTTTATTTATCCAGTATATTATGGAGACTTCATTGTTTACGGGAATTCAATTATTCTCTTTTTTACAAAAAAACAGTAAAATAGACTGGCATATCTATAAATGTTACGGAAAATACTATTCGAAAGAAAAATTCTCTTTACTATTAGAAATCCTGTATTGTATAAAAATCATATATGTTTTATAGGGTATTTTGTATTTAGATTTATATTAACGCTGATCGTAACCTGTAAATGCTCCTCATTTAACGGTTTCTCTTTGTTCGTATTGATTAAAGGTTTTATTGAAACAACGAGACAGTGTTAAAATGTGAATATGTATCGACATTTCGTAATTTGTTCCACATTGAATTTGAAAATTGACTGCAATAAATTAATTACTGCCATGTTAATGCAGTTCATTGTTGAGAACGGTGGATTGATTGCACTGTATTCTCCCGATTTATTTATTGTCCATTGCCTCTCTTTCCATGTTAGTGACTTTTTTATGTTTTTGTCCGACAGTCCGAAAAGACTTAACACTGCGACTGCAGTTCAGGTTCTTTAACCACAGGAAAACGCCCCTAATCAAGTGAAGGTACAAGTATCGTGATAGTAGCTTCCTAACCAGACATCCGTTTTGTGTTGCATATAATTTAGTAGCTTATTAACATGCCATAACTGAGAGATATTAGAGAATGTTTCTTATAAATAGTAAATAATGAAAACCTTTAAAACTGAACAGTTCGATGGAATTTAACATAAACGCAGTATAGACTCGAATATCTTCTCGAGTTAAAAATAATATCCTTGATTCACATATTAGTGACATAGTACGCCAAATGTTACAGATCAAATTGTAGTGGGTGTTAAATAATGTATTCCCAGTATACAAATGGATGAAAATTACTTGTTTTATAAATGCAGGTAGTTAGATTGTGGTCAAATGGCTGTTTTCCAATTTTATATTAAAGCAGGATTGCAAAATATTGCAGATAGGGGGGTATAAATTATCGTTCTGTGTCAGATAATAATGCTTGACATATAGTGTATTCTTTTTACTCACCGAAACAGAATGGAATATTACGTATTTTTATTACTTCTAAAAGTAATGGCTTTAAAGCGTAATTTCCTACAGTTGCAAAATGAACTGTACAAGTACCTATTACCTTTTTTTTGTGACTCGCTCAAATATTCTTTTTACGCATCATTTTGTTTAGTAATTTTAATAACACAAACGTAATAGATAAAAGTATAGACTTATAGCTAATATTTGATTAATAATAAGTATAAAACAAAAAAAAATGTGCCGCAGTAGCGTAAAGTTAAAGGATGTTTTATAATTTTGCGCTCTTTCAACATTTGTCAGATACATACAGTCGCTACATTAGCAAAATGACTTCAAATTAAGGCATGTTTTTGAAAAGAAAGCTTCATTTAACCAATTTACACTGTTGAGCACAATAGTACACACCTAATACTTACTTAGAATTTTTGAAAATTTATGAACAATTTTATTTACCGTTCCTTTTGTTTCAATAGTTATCATTCAGGTAATATAAATAAGAAATTTTGCTTAAAACATTGTCATTGTAACCGTATTGGTTTTGCCATATTATTTTTTTAATATTTTTTTCAGTTTTAATGCATTAGCTTTCTTTTTAAACCCATATCATTAAATGTGTTGTCTAAATTTTTAGCTATTATAAGTTTCCTTGAATTTTTTCGCCTTCAGAAATTTATCTGTTTTTGGATTAATTGGAAACTTACATCACAGTGTGTATTGAAAAAATTTAGTTACGCGTTCCCTAAAAGTTCTTTTATATTTATTGAATGAAACCAGTACTTCCGCATCGTCGAATAAATTATGGGAAAACTGATTATTTTGGCACATATTTTAATAATTTTGTCAGGGCGAGAGAAAATAAAAGAAAATAATTATTTACATTTTCAAAAAAAAAATTGAGATTATTGAATATAGATACTAGGAAATGAGTAGTATCATAACTAAAATATTTTGTTGAAACACTTTAATAAGAAATTACAGTTGACAGGGAATAAACCTGAAACTTTATATTCTTAAAAGCGTTATTTCCGCGAATGTCGGTGGAATAATTTCTGCATTTACTTTTACCATCTTTAGTGTGGGAGGAATACCCAATTAATTAAAAGAAAGTTACTGAAAATGCCACAAATAAATAAATTATAGACAGTATCATGCTTAGTGTCTAGAAAATTATTATTTTTATTATTAATAAGTTCAGTTCATAATTGTTTTTTTCCTTACTCAAATCAAAAATGTATTTGCTGAAGCTCCTTCCTTTTAATTTTATTATCAACTAAAATGATTGCGAATGAACTGATTACACAGGACTACAAAAAAAATGAGTGGAGGGTTACTTGAACCAGACCAAGTGGATTATATGTTTTTTGGGTCGCTAAAACTATGAAACCCAACAATATCAACTCTTAAACCATATAACCCGATACTTTCATAACTCAGTAACTTTGAGATCGATACCCTATAACTGTAGAACCCATAACCTGAAAATCTATAACCCCAAAACTCATAAATCTCAAATCCCAATAAACTGCAAACACAAAATGGGCATAAAACAAAAAAACTTACACGCAAAACTGAAACCTCAATATCGGAGAGAGTTTTAACTTTATAATTCTATACATCCATCATTTCATAACCATAAACCCCACAAACCCCATAACTCTGAAGTCCCATAACCCTGAAGTCCCATGACCCTGAAGTTCCATAACCCTATAACCCCAACAGCCTATAACCCCAGTGATCCAAAACCGCATAACCCTATATTATATTGTGACATGCAATTTTCTTATGTTACACTTCAGTGTTATGGAGTTTATGGATTATGAGGTTATGAAGTGATGGAGGTGTAGAATTATGAAGTTAAAACTCTCCGAAGTTGAGGTTGGAGTTTAGCTTGTAAGTTCTTTTTGCTCATTTTATGTTTGCAGTTTATTGCGATTTGATATTTATGAGTTTTTATGAGGTTATAGATTTTCAGGTTATGGGATTTAGAGTTATAGATTATCGATCTCAAGGTTGTTGAGTTATGAAAGTATAGGGTTATATGGTTTAAGGGTTGATATTGTTGGGTTTCATAGTTTCAAGCAGTTTTTTGAGGATAGAAAAAAACGCTGACGTGATGGGGCAAAACAGGTTTCGGATTCGGTTTCAGCGACCCAAAAAATATATAATCCACTTGGTCTGGTACAAGGAATCCTCAACTCATTTTTTTTTGTGGTCCTGTGAATTGGTATTGGAACAGAATTAGTTAAAGTAATATAATTATTTAAAATTTCTCATTTTGGCTTTAGACTTTGCGAGAACTCGGTAGTAAGATATTACGTGTGTGTTTAACAAATTAAACGAATTATCTATCATTAGGGTTGGTTTGTATCCATCTGGAACCATGTTTTTTATTCTATAAAATTAAGTTAAACATATCTTCGTTGTTTCCATTTAACTCAAAATTCTAAAATATTAAAATATTGTCAATTTTTTTATTTTTGAACGGTTATGATGTATAACCTTTCTATGATAACAATTTATATCCTAGTAAATGTGGATATATATTCTCTTTAACGTAAAAGGTCAAAATATTTAATTTATATCTTTTTGATAATGGATTTCGGTTCATCATTTATTTGGATAACAACGAATGCCTAGTTAATTATTTACTTGTGTTTACAATGTAACTACACATTAAAATATTCAGTGGTTTTAAATCGACTATAAACATATTTACGGAATTTAGTTTTGCATTCATATTAATTATGTGGCAAATATAATAAACTATTCATTGCCGGTGGTATTATTGATGTAGATAAAACTTAATTTTGTTGTTGTTGCCAACTGTCGAAATATTTGGCAGCAAGCAAGCGAATTGAGGAAATTTATTATTTAAATAATAATTACGCTCTCCATATTTTTTTATTTTTTTCCTATTTTTAAACAAATTCTACACTTACTGGGTTTATCGTATTTTTTTGTATTAGGTGATATTCGTAGGTAGGTATATTATATGTTACTAACAATGAAACTGTTGTTACATACTTGCGACATATTTCATATTTTAATTATTTATGTACATTTGTAAACTAATAAAACCCACAGTTTTTTATTATATACACAAAGAATTTTGTTTTTCCGACCAAAAAGTGTACCGTACTACACAAAGTCTACACGTTTTTATTTCATGTTTGTCATTGTTACAACAGAGGTGGAAATGCGTATAATTTGTTATGACTTTGCCTGAAAAATGAATGATTTCACACTAACTGGAATGAACTTAGTACCTATTAATAATGAATGAAAATATGTACTGTTTAAATTTACTAACAGCAGAATTGTTTTGTATTTAATTTTATTAAATAATTCTTGTTTTCAGCATGTCAGTACATTAATTTACTAAGTTGCCATTTTTGAACAATAGTATTTTTCTGATTGAAAAATGTTTATATAATGTCACTAAATGTGAGCAAATAGATTTACTTTTGTAGGTTGTTGTTATTGTTTTAAATTAATCCAGTAAAACTACGCCTAAATTATTTTCCATTCAATATAAAAATTATTATATTAAGCAGTTGCAAGTACTCTTTCATACTAAACATCTAGGTGTAAATCTAGACGTAGATAAAATTTAGTATAGACGTATAAATATCCTCACTCGTAACAAAGAAAATAAATTGTACCTCTCATGTTGAAATCATTGAATACTTCTTGGGTATGAAATTGTCTTTTAACATATAAGTATTTAAAAATTTGGTATCAGAGAGTCCAAAGTAATGTAGAAATAGAAGTGCCGATGATAAAAATGTGTAATTATAAATATTTCAAATGTTATTTTTAAAATTTTCATTGTGCTTAAGTAAAATCATTCCTAATTACAAGTGGTAACATTTTTTTTATTATCATTTTTTTGGAGTCCTCTCGAACCCTTGGGGTTGAATCTCGAACTCGAAGTTCTATTTTCGCAGCCGCATCATTGCTGTCTGTGCCTAATTGCGACCTTTTTCACCGAAAAAACTGAAATATCTCCATCCCTGCGGTGCCTAATTGCACAACTTTTGTCACAAACATTGTTCAGGAATGGCAGCTTTGAACATGGGCGTCCGCAAACGTTTTCGAGGATGATGAAAACTGTATCTAGCATAGGATAATTATTGTTAAATTATATATTTTATTAATTTTTATTTTAGTTTTGTTCAAATTCAAAAATTGTTCTTTTCGTGAATTTTATGTTTTACATTTTGTTGATTATTTAATATGATGACAATTTTTAATATTTCTTCAGCAATAATTTTTTTTTTTGCATTCAACAAGATTTGCGGGCGTCCGTGTATTGGATATTTTCCATCTCTTCTCTGGGTGCTCCATAAACCACATCCTATTTTAAATGTCCTCTGTTCACAGAACGACGGCTGTCTCGGTTGGGTGCGACCAGCTCATAAAATCTGTAGTCGTGATTACGTATGTACCATTAAACTACCAACCAGTTGTCCTCTCTATTTATCTTGCAATGTGGCTTTGGTGGGCAGCAGCTGTCTTACGCTTCAACTGAGTTTTTGAGACGAACGTTGCACCTAATGCTTCTGAATTTTACAATAAAGGCGTTTGCGGTTTTAATGTATAAGCGCCTAAGCTTTTTTGGGTTTTTATTGAGTAGCAACATGTGTTGTACTAACTGCATGATCGCTTTTGTCTATTGGAGTGGATATACACCTAATAAATAACCTGTGTTTAATTGTAAAAATTAAATGTCATAATTTTGTAGTTGTATTAAAATATAATTTCTATGACAAAATTAGCTCCTTTTTTGACTCGTATAGCTGTGTTCGCATTAATGAGACGTAGAGACTTTTCATATTTTTAAATATTTCAAATATTCCTCGTTCGTTATAAAGAGCAACAAATTGAATAACGGTTTGCATTCTTTTTACCAAATTTATTAAAAAACCATGGAGATTTTATGCTCTTTAAAACAAAAATGGTAGTTGACATATCTCAAAAAATTTAAGATTATACTAGTAGCGGCAGGTGGATCTAGAAATAGGGAGGTGAATTTTATACGGTTTACATCTCTCCAATAATGTATACAGGGTGGTCCGAATTTTATGCAGGAAACTTCGAGGGTGGATAGATCTCTTTAAAATAATATGTGTTTGCCTTATAAACAGGTCTGGAACGGCCCCGTTTTAGAGATACGGGGTGTTGAGGTTTAAAAAAAAATTTTTGTTTATATCGTACACTACCTCAAAGGTGGAGTACAAAGGAGTGTAAATAATTGCACTTACTTTTAAACATAAACGAATATTATCGTGTCTGCCTCAAGGGGATTGTATTGGTATGAATAACTTGAGAACGGCGAATCTTAGGGAAAAAATTAAAGTCACCTCTTTTACGTATTTTATGCATTAAAATATAAATCAGTTACAATGACATGTAAAAAATGCAGTGGCGTAGGTTTTTTTGTAAAAAAAAGGGTGACCCCCGCCCAGTTGTACACCACTGGTTGAACCTTTAAAGCTCATATTTCATGGAATATAAGGCCTACTATCATACATTATATGTACCAAATTTTATTGAGATCGGTTAATAGATTCCGGAGATATAAATACCCTATATCTCCAAAAGGTGCCGTTCCAGACCTATGTTTATAAGGCAAACACATAATATTTTAAAGAGATCTATCTGCCCTCGAATTTTCCTGCATAAAATTCGGACCACCCTGTATAGCCCAAGGAAATTAGACAAAAAAGGAGGAAGCTTTGACAAAATTCCCTCCAAACTGAATTTTTGCACACGTTCTTTGAGGTGTCCCAAACCCAAATCCAAAAAAATCCCAAAAATCACAAGATAGCTACCCAAAATATTGCAGGTCAAAGTATCTCACGTTCTATGTATCGGACATCCGTTTGTTGTGAAAATTGTAAAAAATGTAATTACCTATAAGATTAATGTCTTGCATTTTTTTTTAATCTTCGCCCTTTTGGAAATATTCAAGGTCAAAGTTTTGAAAACAAGGTTTTTCGCGAATATCTCGCGCTTAATGCATTGAGCAGCGAAATAGGTGTAGAGAATTCAATTATCTAATTATCTGCAAAATTGGTCTCCTATATTTTTCCTCAAAACTTTTTCAAGATATTCAAGGTCAAAGTTGCAAAGAAAACGATTTTTCGCGAATATCTCGTTTCCTATGCATCAGACGTCCATGAAGTCAATGTAAAAGTTGTAGGGAATATAATTATCTGCAAGACTGGTAAATTTACAGTTTCTAAAAAATATTTTTGAAATTGCATTCGTTTCCACACAGATAATTAAATTCTCTACAACTTTACATACCAACAAAACTTGATTTTGAAACTTTGACCTTGAAAAGTGCGAGGTTTCGGGTAAAAATTCAAGAGACCAATCTTGTAGATAATTAAATTCTCTGCAACTCTCACAAAACGTGAGCTAATTGCAAAAAAATTTTGACCTTCAATATCTTGGAACTTGGGTAGATACCCATGTTTTTGCGGATTTGGGTTTGGGACACCTCAAAGAACGTTTGTGCAAAAATTGAGCTTGGGGGAATTTTGTCGAGGTCAAATGCTAGTTTCCCTCGGCCAATATAACAAATTGATCCTTCGATCCTTTTGAGATGTTTTAGAGATATTGCAATTTGATGATTTAGTTTGCGATAGTAATTAAGATACCAATCTTATAAATACCGCTGAAAAATATAGTGAAAATAAATTTTATTTACATACTGGAGTTAGAAGCGGAAAATGTCCAGTATGTACAGTACCTCCTTTGTTTTTTAACCTTTTTATCCTAGAAAATATGTAAAACATTACTAGATATAGACGGAAAAGAACGAGATTAAAAATAATTACAATTCTTCATTTAAAATTGAGATACTATTTTTTATTATTTTTCAATTTATGTACTCAATGATAAAGGTAATTTAAAAATAATTTATATGCATACTTAAGAGTAAGTACTTGTAGTTTGTTTTAATAGAACTGTTCAATACCATTTGCCGAATTTCATTACAGGACAATTGAAACAATTTGGTAGATAGATTCTACGCATAGGCGGAAGAGAAGTGCTATTGGTCCTATAACCAGGAAATTAGAATTTAACTGATTGTATCCATCCAAAGGCCATGTTTGGTTTTGTGGTGAAGACAACGGTCATACTACTATAGATATTAGATCTAATTATAGACAGACGATTAACAACGATTATTTATATATACATTTTTCTCGTTGCAGTAAATCACGAATGATAATTTATTAATCAGCTTACGAATGTGTATGGGTTGTGTGTTAATTATTCAAATCCTAGAACAACATTTAATGAATTAAGCCCTAAAGCTGAGTTGAACAAACCGCAAGCTTCAATACACAGGCATTCGCAAACTAGTCGTCATTCTGTCGATACCTTTGTACATGCAGGATTTCCTTTCAATTCAATTTGTGTATTTGCGGATAAATAGGGTTGCAGGGATACCTGAATGTCACTATTTTCATAGATATAATATACGTGTCACCGGGAGCAGTAGAAACTGTTACATCATAGGACTTTGTTACTGAAATTACGTTTATTTTCAAACTTCACCATAAAAATCACTTTACTTTCTACAAGAACGTTATGTTAATCGAAAAAATACTTTGTTGTTAAAATGCTGTATATTTCCCTCTGTGAACAAATCTCTAGATAAGAGAACGAACATCTTTAGATCATATTTCCATTATTTTTGCCATGGGGGATGTGTAACACATTTCCGTCAGGAGAGTTAGAGGAGTTATCTGTAAGTTATGTCGGCACAGAACATTAAAGTCGGATTAAGCTTCACGTTATCTGTGATAGATAGTTTTAAGAACAAATCTAGGTACTTTGATACTTTGTATAATATTATTATGGGGCGTATGTTTTTATTCTTATGCTTAGTACAACTAACTGTGAACATATATTATTTATTTTATTTGTTTTAGCTAAATGCTTTTTATAAGTAGAGGCTGAATGGATATTTGTTTATTGCTTCGTTAGAGTACTTATTATCAGAGGTGTCTTTGGGAACTAATACGTTCTACATTGTTTTGGTTCTAAGAACCCTCTGTAAATAAATTTAGTCCAAAGCGCTATTTTATTATGTTTTATGTATTTTTATTTTATTTATTTGTTATGCTGTTGTCATTTGAATATTATTTTTTTTAATTTTTCCAAACGTGGAAAACATTTTAAATTGTGTATGAAAAATCTAATATATGAAATATTCAAATGATAGGTCTCCCTTATGTTTATAGTAAAAAAAATATAATTTGAAATAACAGAATTAATAAATTCTGTGTAATATTTACTGTGGCTGATAGGTTTTGCAATATGAACGGTCTAAAATTCCACCAATTTGTTCGGGGATTTTTCGTTGAGATACCGTCTATAAAACTCAAGGGATTTAAATCGAGTTATGTCCATTTCAAAAAGTGTTTTCCCATGTGATACGTTCTCCCATGCCGTAAGCTACGGAGCCGTATAAATAACTTTAATATTTTTATTCAACTAAGGTTTTATACAGTTTCTAAAAGCGATTTTGCGATAAACTTATTGTCGTTAAAATAATAAATTCTACGATCTTCCAAATTGATTTGTGAAACTAAATTTTTAATAAATCGTTCAAGATTAGTAACAATGGAAAACCATGTTTGATATAATGCAGTATCCTTATAGTATTTAATTTCCTTCAAAGTCTAACCAGCGAAAATGGTAGAAGTATTATAAAACTGTCTTATGGCAGAGAGAATTTTATTATTTGGCTAGACCATTTTTTTGTCTATGTCTTGAGTCCAAAACAATTCACCCTGCTGACGATGTTCCTAATACTATCAGCACCTTTTTTAACTGTTCATGAATGAAAAACCTAAAGAGAAACTAAATTTTGGTTCGAAATAGTGCATTCAGATCACTAAGCTGAAATCTCTGACTGATTTTAGTTAAAATATTACGTAACAACTAATATGAGAGAAATGCTACTACATTAGTCACAAACATTAAAGGATATTAAAAAATTTCAAATTTCTGTGTGGTTTTCAAACTTGGAAGGAAATAGCCGTAGAGAATAAAAAAAGGAAATTGAAGCTTCAAGTTTCCAGTTTTCGGATCTGGAGTTTAAAATATTTTAGCATCAGCGGTTTTTTGAGTAATCATAAGAAAACCAACGAAAAAAAAATGTCTATGGACTTCAATTTTTTTTTTGTAATATCACCATAAAGTTCTTTTGGGCACTTTTATATAATTTAATTCCCTTCAATTTGAGCGGTTCCCTAGCCCTGTACGATTATTGTCGATGAGTTATCGTTGATCAAAGCAAAAAAGTCATTTTTGACTTTGCCAATCAGTTACTCGGGAAGTAATGGTCGTACTTATGTACGGTCCAAGTAAGGTTTTGAAAACTGCAAAGTATTCTCTACAAGTTGTAATTATTGGTTTTTGATAAAAAAAATGTTTCGAAGTGTAAGTATTGATTGGAATAAAGGTAAAAAATTGCACAATTAAGGATATTTGAATAACTTGGCATAACTTTGTTCAAATAATGGATAAACTAAGGATATTGACTGTTTATTTTCAACCTCAAAATGTCCTACAGAAACCCTGATAGTTTCAAAGCGCTAAGACTTTTTCATTTGTTCCCGGCATATTTAAATTTGTCGTTTTTGCTGAAAATTAATGTAATTTTTCACTTTTTATTTATTTTTTAAGTTGAAAATGTGTTTTTAGCAATAATTCATATTTTTTTTTCATCAAAAAATGTTATTTGTATACAAATGAAAAAAAAAACTAATACAAAAATTTTCTTTCAATTCTTTTTTTAACATATCCATGCTTCACAATCGGCAAAAATATTTTCTTTTAAATACAATTTAAAAATTAATTAAAGAAAGTTGATATACCGCTGTATTTCAGTTTAAATCGTTTATATAAGCTTTCTAAAAAAACTCCTTTCGCGAAATTCCGATTGGCTCTCTCTTAAAGGAAACTAATTACGCGAGCTACGCCTGTTGCAGTAAACGTTGCCGTGGCATATAGAAGAAAAAATATTTTGCCAAAATGAAAAATTACTGTTTTGCTTTGGCAGCGACAAATCATCGTACGGGGCTCCGGAAACGCTCAAATTGAAGGGAATTGAATTATCTAAAAGAGCTTTACGGTGAAGTTACCAAAAAAATTGATTGCAGTCTATAGACCTTTTTAAGGACAAGCAAAAAATTTGAAACATTTTTTTCGTTGGTACTCTTGTGATTACTCAAAAAACCGCTTACGATAAAAAAAAAAATAATTCCAGATCCAAAAGCTAGAAACTTGAAACTTCAAAAACACCCAAACTATTTGACATCGCAATATTTAAGGTCGTAGACCCTTTAGAAATCATTTTATGATAACGAAAACAATTTTACATTCGTCCTTTGTTTATTTATTTTTGTTTTTCCGACGATAGGGGTTATTCTTTAAAAGTTGTGTCAAAGTCGATGTTACACCATCTATTATATGGGTATCGCAGTTTAGATTTTACGAAATGGGTATTTTAAATATAAAAATGTTTACAAAAAACACCCTCTTTGAATTGGAACATAATCTCACAGTGCGCACTGAGTATATCTTCATTTTGTTCTATCAACTTGTATAATGAAGGATGAAAATAGTCTCAATGTTCATTGAGTGCAAATAAGTTGAAAACGCTGCTAGTAAAGTTGGTTGGGTTTTAGTAAAGCATAAAGTAAAATCTTCGAAAAACAATTAGACATTTGAAATGATATTTATTAAAAATTACCCTCAACATCTTCGAGAATATAATTTTTCAGAGTCAAAATTTCAGTCCGATTTAATTTTATTCTAAGTATAGTTGTGACTAGAAATAAATATAGGGGAGACTGTAGCTGTGACGATTATTATGGAAGAAGTTGAACTAGCTAAATTTTGCTTTTTACAGCCCGCAGGCGTCGGTTGGGAAAGCTTCCCAAAAATTACCTGGTGGGATATCTTTAAGCAACAACCTTTGTTTCGTCACTTACCTGGAGCCGCCTTTGGTGTTTTCAGCTCTGACCGGGCCAGCTATGCGTGTCTTCACATTAAAATGCTAAGTTTATTAAGTTATATCAGACTTTAATAATTAGGTTCTTTATGTGTCGTTATTTTATAGTATTTAAAAGTTATTTATCAGGTTTACCTCTTCAAAGTGTTTGTTTAAACATACGTAGTGCAATAGACGTATATTAATATACATTTTTAATTAACAATTCAGTTTAGGCTAGGGAAGAATTTTATTATATAAAAAATGGTAATTTTTCCGGGTACGTAGTTTATCACTGCCAAAAATGCTCGTCAATATTATTTTTTGATAAAAAAAACTAACGACACGACTATTATAAATTAGTGTAAAATTGTGATAAACTTAAGAATCAGAGTTTTTATTTAGAGGTGAACTGCAAATGTTGCATATATGTATAATTTAATATTAATATATAACCTATTTTATTAATATTTTAGTGATTATGATTGATGATTTGTCTGTAAATATTGTTTGCATTGTATTGTAGTTATTACATGTCAGCTTCGTGCTAGGTTTAAGTCGATGAAGCCTATTGCAATGCTTGACGGGATATATGAATTAAAAAAAATAATTAATCGCATTAAATTTACAATTTTAATAGTAATAATAAAAGCCCGTATTTTTCCAATTTTTATTAATTTTATTTTGTAAATAAAGACAAATTTATGAGCGCAGGTTGCTCTCTTGGATAATATTTTAACATGTTGGTGATGTCGGATACCTAAATATGTGTTTTATTATTATTTATTCGCTATTAAAATGGAAACATTTCATATGTCATTCGAATCACTTAATCTTCTCACACGTATTGATTGTAATAGATATTCTTATTGTAATTTACATGAAATACAATAAAAATAAAATGTGATTTACTTTTATTCCTTCCCAATTCAAAAGTTTCAGATTCGTCTCTTTTGTTTTTTTATAATTGCAGTGTCGTTCTATTGTTAAATGATACTTGCCGCAATAGTTTGATGAAACCATTTTTTTATAAGAAATTGGTCAAATAAAGGGATAAGGTAAGCTCTCTCATTATTTATACTATAGGAAAAGATGTTCTGTGAATCCTAAGGACCGCCCTTTTTTGAAATTGGAGAATAGATAACATTAATATTTGAATAACAGAGACAATATCATGCGATTTGATTGCCCCTTTTCAATATCTAAAATTTTAAATATATTTAAATATAATATTTTGTGTATTAATAACAATACACCACTGACACGAATATTGCAGGTTCTAGCATAGTTAGTATTTAACGACACAAATATGACTCGCGTTTTAAATTTTATTTACTAAAATCCGATCATATATTGAAAATTAAAAAAAAAATAATTTATTGTTGAATATAAGAAATATGACGATGAAACCTCTAACTATTTAAATGTGAATTTTTTCTTAAATTTTACTAATTTATCAAAGTTATGTTTCATAATAATATACCTATACCTACGTTTAACTGTTGCAATTGAAATATTGTATTTATTAGAAATTTTATAAATATTAATTTTATTGAGAAAGATTTTATGAAAATCATGTAGGTACTTACTTCGATACATAACCGATTAAAAAATACAACCTATGCTTATGATTAATTTAATTTTGTTATTAATAATACTTGAAACATTATGTAGGTACAGTGTGAATTAAATTTGGATTTTTTCCTATTTCCTGAAAAGATTTTTCGGATTTTCAGTTATCACGAAAACGTGTTTTTACATAGAACATCCCATGCCTACTATGTTTCGATCTAATAAGCTAATTTTTTGAGGGGCTTTTAAAACATGATAAACTAACATATTTTTCCAAGAGAAACGAAAAAAATTTTTTTGGGCCACCCTAATATACAGTATGGACCATTTTGGTGATGTATTGGCATCTTGGAAACTATAAGAGATAGGAAAATGGTTAAATGGGGAAAGTTTGAACTAAATGACGCTTGCAGATAGATCCTAGCTCTTCAAGTTTTTGAGTTATTTTGAAAAAAGTAAATGTGTCATTTTCGAAAATCTTTATTTAGAGGATTTTTTAAAATCTGAAACACTTTCACAGCAAGTTTTTTCGAGGAATTTCACTGTATATTTAGATTTTTATTGCGACGTTTCGGTTGTGAGAAAACATCTTCGATTTTTATTGTGGGCGCCATATTAAATTTTAAACTGAGCATTTTTTTTGGCTTTTCAATGATATAAGTAAGAAAAACAAACGACAACACCGCATAATTTTTCGAGACTATTATAGAATAGTCTTAAATTTTTGTAAAAGCTTATCATTAATGTCATGGCGTTGAATGAAAAAATGGTAGTAATGGCCTGAATGATCATGTATTTATGCAGAAAAGCCCATTAGTCTATCTCCATGACAATAATAATATTTTCATTGCCCCAGTTATTAGGTATTATCTTTTTCATAGTTTTTAGCATGTAGCTTTTCAAAACATCCAAATATTCTCACATTTGTAATACTTAAATTTAGAAAAATACATTTCATTTGGTGGTTGTGTTTCGAGATAATTTCCAATATAACTGTGTGAAGTTGCTTTTCTATTATTTTTAATAAAGCACTCCAACATACCACATTTTTCTTCATTGGAATAGCGCAGGGCGTAATTTTTTCACTCGACGCCATGACATTTTACAAAAATTTGAGACTATTCATAATAGTTTCGAAAAATTATGCGGTGTTGCCAGATTTACTAAAAATATTAAAATATTGATTTTTTGGGGTTCTTTCTGAAATTTGTTCTTATATTATTGAAAAGCCACAAAAATGCTGTAGGTATTTGCGCCCATAAGGAAACGAAACGTCGCAATGAAAATCTAAGTTACTAAAATTATTGAAGAAAATATTTACAAAAATTTTATCTTCATAAATATATAGTCGTCGTCTAAACCATGTGTCGGAAAATAGTAAGAAGCATTATTGGATGGAATGGACATAGACGTATTACTTACTTTAAATTGTCACAATTTTTATTTACCAGCAATTTTAGATCCAGCAATAGGACCATAATGTTCACTCACACCATTGATATTCGTTGCGCTTTTACACTTTTGAAAGCACGTTCCTTTTCATATCAGTCGTGATTTTTGGGGCAATAGTTTTCCCACGTTCTCTAATGCATCTGTTCTCAGTCTGAAGGAAGTTTTTATTCTTTAAATTCGTTTGGCACGTTTCTACTTTAACTGTGCAGAACAAAAAGGCAGCACAAAGCAGAACTGCGAGAACTAAATAAAACTGTAGCACAACAGTAGTTACTTATTCCATTACCATGCGTTCCCTGTAGTAATATTTACTACTAAACTAAACTAACTCGATTAGTAATACATTTTATTATTTCATGAAGGAAAGTCAAGTTATCCATGATTCAAAATTTGGAACTTCCAAACTGAAATGTCGTTAATTAAGGTTCTTCCATTCTTGAATGAGTGGTGAAAAGCGCATCTTGCTGCAACATTTAGTTTTGGAGATGTTTGATATTTTCGAAAATGCTACAAACGTCAGTTAAAAAAAACATGAAGTAACATCGAAATGATACTGATTGATGATAATGATTTAGATCAAAAATTTCTTTATTAAAATAGGCCTTAAATTTAACGAGAAATTAAAAGTGCAATAACATCGAAAAAATTATGCCCAAATGAAATGAAACAGAATGTGTAAGGGAAAATAATTTAAAATGTGAAGAAACTGATTTTGTGTAACATATTTAAAACAATATTTGTAGTATTGGTATTATCAGAGCTATGGTAGAATTCATGACAAATAGACAACCGTATGCGGGTACTTTACCATTGTTTTCAATTTCGTTGAAGCAAAGTTATTACCTTTATAGCAAGCGGTTCCTTTCCATTATACAAGGAGCATCTTGTGTAACAAAGTGACATTCTAGAGCGGTGGCTGCCTGTAACAAAAAATTCATATCTAAAATTTACATTAATAGAGGTCATTGCGCAAACACTTCGGTTTGACGTCTTTAACTTTAGATTAATTAAATGGATAAATAGACAACATCGGTAAGTATGTTACGAATTTTGACAGAAACATTGTAGGGAATATTTTATTAGGGTACTTATCAACAAAAAATAAAAGGTAGGTATCTGAAATCTTAAACAAAACATAACTTCCAAATTAAATTGAATTAAAAGATTAGCTGGTAGGATTTCATTTAAATGCATTGTTTGGTTTTGTGGTAAATAAATTGACCTTTTAAGTGGACTGTATATTTATTGACAAATGTTACAATATGACATGTATCAGAAGCCTACTTTTTTCTACGTTATTACAAACAACTAGACTTAAGCTAAGGAAACTAAGGAGCGTGCTCCGTCCATGCACTGTATAAAATCATAATTTTAATAAAAATTATAACATTGGCGCATTCGCCATATTTTCTACTTTTAGGTAGTGCATATAGTTTTTACTTAGATCTTAAGTATATATATTTTTACTTATAGTTAAGGTAGACGTATACAGGGTGTATACAAGTTTTGCATAAAAATAACCTTAGGAGATACGGAATTTCAGTTTCCAAAAAAAAAGATGGAATATTGACTGTAATTTGTGTATCTAAAGGGGGTAGTAAGGGCGGGTGAGTAGGTAGAGGAGGGAGTAGGGTTCTATAACGATTAATAACGAGCGTTCAAATAAAAACGTGGTCGAAGTTGGCTTTGACACATTGGACGTAGGGAGTAGCTTATAGCGACCAACTTAACCTCATTTCTCAACGAGCTGTATAGCAGCTGTCAGTTTCAATAACGTTAATGACTATATAACTTTATTTTAAAGAATAATCGTGATAACAATAACAAACAATTAAAGGAGCTGCGGAAAGTGTCCCCCTCCTTGTTATAACAATAAATTAAAGCAGCTGCTGAAAGTGTCCCCCTCCTTGTTCCAAGCACTTTTCACACCTGTTCCTCAAAGAATTAAAGACATTTTCTAAGATGCTCGGGGTATTGTTAATTTCACGAATCTTGTCTATAAGTCGAGCCTGCAGATGGTTTAAATCAGGAATAGGCAGTTCAAAAATAGTGTTTTTAAGGTAAGGCCACAAAAAGAAATCACACGGCGTAATATCACATGACCTCGGTGGAAATTCATGTTCAGCATTGAGACTTATTAGTCGATTTTGGAAAACTTCCCTCAACATATTCATCGTCTCGCCTGCCGTATGTGCCCTTGCGCCATCTTGTTGAAAGTAAAAGTTTGTAATTTCGTTTTCTTCCAGCTGGTTAACAAAAGGAGCGATAATTTCTTCTCTATACCTTTGCGCAGTAAGAGTACCATTAAAAAAAATAGGTCCATAAATCCTCCTTCGATTGAGAGCACACCAAACTCCAATTTTTTGAGCGTGTAGAGGGCCCTCGACAAAAAAGTTATCTGGTTTTTCAGAAGACCACATTCTCATATTCTGTGAGTTTACGTAACCACTTAAATGAAACCAGGCTTCATCAGAAAAAAAGGTGATATTATGAAGTTCACCGTAGTTGTTTAAAAACCATTCACAAAATACAGCCCGTCGCGGAAAATCAACTTCATGAAGTTCTTGCTGACAAGTTAAACGATAGGAGAACAAACGCAAATCTTTTTTTAACACTGTGTGGCAGGTACCGACTGATACTCCCACCATTTGTGATAAAACACGTACAGAAGTTCTTGGCGCATTTTCCATTATTTGTTGGACATTTTCTTTTAATTCTTCAGTCCGCTTTTTAGGTCGGCCGCTTCCTTCTTTTCTTGTTACACTGCCCGTTTCACGAAAAACATTAACACAACGCTGAACTGCACTTTGAAAAATTTTGTACTCAACAACGCCGGGAAATTGATTTTGAAATTCTATGAAACATTCCTCAATAGAATACTTCCATATTCCATCAATCTTGCGTCCATTTCTAAAGTAGGACTCTATGATAAACACTTTTTGTTCTTGAGAAAACACCATTTTAAACGCTTTTTAAAACGAAAATATTCAAATTGATAGCGGCGATATAGGGCTTTGACAGATGACGTTTAAGTTCATTTGCTATACGCTACGCCTTACGTCCAAATTTTCAGAACCAACTTGACCACGTTTTTATTTGAACGCTCGTTATATACCTACCCTACGTATGCTTATGCACTAGTGCTCTCATTATTAATATACTTCTGTATATTTTCGCTTTGCACCACCTCTGTGCACATAAACTGTTATGCGCATTTCCGGATGGTGGTTGTGTTACACTTTGGAGTATTTTTTTTACCCGTATTTAGATATACTGGAACACACATATACGCACACAAACACGAGCGCCCGTGCGTTGTTTTGATAGTACGAACCCTATTCAAATAGGTCATCTGGAATGTGTGGAGTGCACTCGGAATCCACTTGGAATCACTCGGAATCACTCGGAATCCACTCGGAATTTTGATATCAGAATTCAAAATTAAAAGAGACAGGTTAGTTTTTATATCTACTACATACTTGACTATAGGTACAGAAAATGTATTATTATTCATATATTCATCATAATTAATATACTTACGCAATGTAATTTTACTGAAACATATAAAGCATTGTCTCTGTAATAATGTCTGTCAAAGCTACAAATTCTTAGGTATAAGCATCTATGTCTATGTGGTTAGAATGACAGACTATAAACTTAGATGTATTAGGGTTCAATCCTGACAGTAGATTTTCAAATTTTCTTATTTGTTTTTTACCATACATTTTTTTGATTGCTCTTTAGAGATTTCGTTTTTCTCTTAGAAGCCTTATGTTTCCTCTAACACATCCAGTTCATCTTGATTTACTCACTTCTCTACAAGGAAGCAAATAAAGTGTAGAAAATGTATGATTATTTAACCTTCTATAAGACAATGGTACCTACTGTGCATGTTTAGAGAGCAACAGAACTTACTGGGTCTAAGGTTGTAGTACTTTCTGCGCATACCTAGACGGCATTGGTACCTATTGTGCATGTCTACAGGCAAATAGTACTTACTGCGCATGGTTAGAGCTCAATAAACTTATTGCGCACGCCTATAGGTCAATACTGCGCATATTTAGAAACCCAAGGAATTTACTGCGCATCTGTAGAGGTTAAGGAAACTTACTGCCTATGCCTACATGTCAACGGTGCTTACTGCGCATGCTTATAGTCCAATGCTACTTACTGCAGGCAATGGTACCTACTGCGCATACCTCTATTTCCTCTCCTCTCTTCCTCTGGTCATTCTCAACACACGTAATCTCACCTATCGCCCTAAACCCATTCTTCCCTGTGGAATTTTGAGGATGACTATATTTTGATCGGCAATGCTATAACGGCTAATACGAGACTTCGCAGCTTTGCATCTCGAAAACTATTGACTTTCAGGCCTAGGTCCCATGGAGACTTTTGATCGGAAGGTGGGTAGGGGGTCCTTTGAGAAATAAAATTTGTTTTCAAACTAATTTTGATTATTTACAGTTTTATCGCAAACGTATTGCAGAACCGTATTCATAAGTATAGTAGGAGAAATTGGAAAAATTAAATATCGTCAATTACAGCGCCATCTATCATGGTTCTAAAAAAATTCGAATCTGCAATAAAAAATAGGAGTTCCTATGCAAAGTTACCCCGTCACACCTACAAGGAGGGGAAAGAGAAACTAATTTTAGCACTAATATAGTGATTAAATTTTGATCATGGGCATTTTTTCCGTAGATATTTGAAAGCTTCAGTTTGTTTTAAAATCACCCGATATATCTAAGAAAAGGCATATTACTTTTCCTGTCTTTTAAAATACCTACACTACCTACATACAAAGTACAATTATTTTACTTACGTAGGTATTTAATAACCATTTAATTAATCATATTAAATTTAAAATAATGGTAATTGAAACGAATACGAGAAGAAGAAAATTAATTTCCCCTTTGTATTAACATCAAATAATCTAACCTTCATTCGATGTTTAATGTACATAAATCACTAAATCCTGGACAAATAGTATCTTCAGTTTCAGTTTAATTTTGCCTTAATTGCTGCTTGCCTGGTGGGATGGTTACGTTGTGTACAATTACATAATTTACTTTTTACAGTTTGTTCCGGCCCACATTGACCCGAACAGTGTTAGCAAACTGTGTTCACTAATAACAATACTTTCGAATAATGTAATAGCATTTGCAAACCAAGAACATTGTTCGCTAAAGAAATTCAGTTTGCTCGACGTCTACACTGACGCAAATAATAATAGCTAACTCTGTTCACTAAGTGTTCACGAACGATGTTAGTAAAGTTTAAATGTTCGCTAACATTCGCAGTAAAATTTGCTTCTTAACAACATTGTTCGCTAACAAACTTCATTGTTCCACCGGTAGACAGTAAACTTCTGAACGTTATTACGTTTTTTGTTAAGTGCTTTTTGGATCTCTTTTTTGAAGAAAAAAATATGTGTAGTAGACAAGAAATACATTCGTGGCAGGTGAAATAATACAGCCAATCAAATTACATATTTGAATAAAACATTAAATTTTTCAAATATTTATAAGCTTGTTTGAAAGAAATTCTAATTGTTATGACTTATGACGTAAACACAGAATAAAACGCATAAAGTGCGAACGGTAACCCATGGAGCGGAGGCAAAGAGGAAGTTATTTCAGCATATACATTTCCAGTTTGAGAAAACTTTACAAGGAATAAAAAAAATAAGTTAGGTATTGGATTGGTCTCCAACCTACAAATAAACTGAATGCTAAAACCTTTATAACAGTTTTCTCACTTTTCTCATCCTATAGTTAGGAAGTGGAGAATTAAATAAACACAGACAGAATTTAGATATATATTTCTCACAATTCTGTCCTTGGAGGTGGACGGTATGTACATCTAGATGTCACAGCAAGAGGTTCGATAACAAGGATTGAAAATAGAAATCTCGTCAAAAGGCCTAAGAATCTCTCCTTTACAGCTACACTTTGTCGTGCTCCAAATGTATATACAGGGTAGCCCATCGAAAACGTAACGCAAGGCATTACAGGGTAGTAATGAACTTTTCGGCAAAATCCAAAAACAGGTAAAGTTTGCTTCTGAGGGGGACAACTTTTGGCGCAAAAAGCATAACAAATCTTCAACCCCCTAAGTGGGGGTGCCATCCCCCAAATTTTTTTAAATGGGAATGGGGGTCAAGTGGGGGGTCATTAGAAAGGGCTTTTAATTCTCTATACATCGATTCTTACTTTTTGAAAATCGATCCATTATTTTAGAAAATATGCAGCTTTGAAAATACGAACAATATTTTTGACGAGAAATGCGAAAATCGATTTAATTTTACTTCAAAACTTACGGTATTAGCTTGGTAAATTCCTTCAAAAGAATTCGCTGTTTTTTTTTTTGATTTGCGAATTCTTTAGCCTGATTTTGGTGAGCAAAAAATTGTCCGCTTTTTGTTTCGTATTTAGATAGGCCACAAGAAGTTGCTAGATAACTGTCTTGTGACTTGTAGTTGAAGAGTACCAATACTGCCGAGTCTTTTAAATTGATTAATTATGGTGTACTCAATTCCAGAAAGAGTAGAAATTATTGAGCTTTTTTTCAAAAACAATGAATGCGGAAATCGGGTCGCCGAACTGTTCAACCAACGGCATCCTGAGAAACATGCGTCTGGAAAAATTGTTCGCGAATTGGTGGCCAAATTTCGCGAAACTGGCTCCGTTCATAACAAAAAGAGGCAGGTTGAAAATCCGGTACTAAATGAACCTACGGAAATAGCGGTATTGGGGCAAGTGGCAATGGATAGTACGCTGAGTACAATGCAATTGGCTACTGCGACAGGAGTGAGTCGTACAAGTGTCCAACGAATATTAAAAAAATACAAATTCCATCCTTATAAGATTCGGCTAGTGCAAGAGCTAAATGAAGACGATTTTGATCGTCGTTTGCAATTTTGCGAAATAATGACTGAACGAGCGATAAACGATAATTTCCTCTTTAATGTGTGTTTTTCGGACGAGTGTACGTTCTTCTTGAATGGTTTAGTGAATCGCCATAATTGTCGTTACTGGGCTGATACCAATCCAAGGATTTTCCATGAGACACACTCCCAACACCCCCAGAAGTTGAATGTATGGGCAGGTATTTTTGGAAATTCCATTGTAGGTCCTTTTTTCCTTCCTGGAAATTTGACAGGCGATATGTACTTGGATTTACTACAAAATGTCATCGACCCAGCTCTAACAAATATCATAGAGGACGACCCTGCTTACAATGAACACGAACTGATTTTCCAGCAAGACGGAGCTCCTCCACATTACTCGCTCAATGTGCGCAATTACCTAAATGAGACGTTTCCAGGACGCTGGATAGGACGAAGAGGTGCAATTGAGTGGCCCCCTCGGTCACCCGACTTAAATCCTTTAGATTTCTTTCTCTGGGGGCACATTAAAAGCAAAGTTTACAGCACTCCACCTGATACCTTGGAAGATCTGCGAGGACGAATCATTAATGTATGTCGCGAAGTAACACCGCAAGTGCTCCAGAATGTTCGACAACGGTTTGAAGACAACCTGTATCATTGTATGCAAGTTGGCGGACAACATTTTCAGCATTTACTTGACTAATACCGTAAGTTTTGAAGTAAAATTAAATCGATTTTCGCATTTCTCGTCAAAAATATTGTTCGTATTTTCAAAGCTGCATATTTTCTAAAATAATGAATCGATTTTCAAAAAGTAAGAATCGATGTATAGAGAATTAAAAGCCCTTTCTAATGACCCCCCACTTGACCCCCATTCCCATTTGAAAAAATTTAGGGGATAGCACCCCCACTTAGGGGGTTGAAGATTTTGGTATGCTTTTTGAGCCAAAAGTTGTCCCCCTCAGAAACAAATTTGACCTGTTTTTGGATTTTGCCGAAAAGTTCTTTACTACCCTGTAATGCCTTGCGGTACGTTTTCGATGGGCTACCCTGTATACTCGTACTTTGTTGACGACAGCTAAAGTACTTTCCAAAGAAAGAAAGAGTAATTTTTTTACTGATCTGCCAAATTTACAAAATCATTCTGAATGTCTCAGTAATTAGGTAGGTACTTAGTAAATTTATATCAAACTTTAAATAACCAACTTGCTAGTTATCTTCATAAAAAATCTCTTCTTAAACATTTGCTTAAATCTTCAGTTAAATAGATCATAAATAGAACTTGAATCTTTAAATAAATGTATAAATTAAGTTAATTGATTAATTTGGTAGGTATGTCTTAGATTTCATTTAGTATGTCTTGGATTTAATCTGGTATGCTCTAACAGGGAGAAAGGAAAGAAAGAAAAAAATTTCATTAGCACGAGGTTGTTCAACATTAAAGGTTAATATTTACATAACTTAAGTGGTTAATAAAACTCAAATTGAAATTTTCTAAACTGAATACAATTAACAAGATATTTAAATGTTCAATGAATTACCTTAAAGATGAAATTTACCCTACAAGTGACTTATCTGAGATAAGTTATTCGTTTTAATTTAAATCACTCCGAGCAAGTTACAATAATATTGTAATATACATAATACAATTTTAAAAAAATAGACGTTATTGTACGTTTCTTTATTTTTTGAAAACACTAAAATTCGAACAGGCCAAACTACAGGCAGGCTATCGAAAATTTGTATCGTTATGTTATTAAAACTGTTCTTAAAGTAGATTCCTCATTTCAATCGTCATAATAAATAGTATAGAATATAACACAGTTTGTATACATTTACCCTACTAATAGTAGGACAGTACTTAATAAATATTATAGAAAAATTCTTATTTTATTATGTAAAATAACAAAAAACTTGTTTCATCGTGAAGGTTGCTTTAATAAAATTTTTATATTTCCGATGCTTGTCTAGTAATAGCAGTTACATTAGAACTAACTATAAGTTTGAATAAATTAGGATTTGGAGCTTTTAATAACCGATGTCTGTATTTCGGTTATTGTATTAGATAGAAAGATACTTAAAATAAAGAAACAATTTCAGAGATTTCAAATATAAATTAAATATGTATATTTATCAGTCGAGTAATTAACATGGCTAAAATTAAACCAGATATTTTGATCAGGAATTTTTCTCATTCATTTGTATAAATTTTTAATTTAGAAAGAAATATGTACTTTGAAAAGTATTTTTATTATAGAATTATATTAAATTCTCCTTCAGATTGGACCTATATTGTTTTTCATTAAATCCCAAGTTTGGGTGGGTCTTAAATATGTCATTAATTAAATTTTACTTATTTTAATTAATTGAAGTGTAGTAATTTGACTTCCATATCAGTACATAGTACATAAAAAAACCGCAAGATATTATCGATATCGGAACAAAGTACCTTTTTTGAGTCTTTTAAGGTTAGGTTTTATTCCTCAAAAAATGTAGCAGGCAATATTCCATATAGGGTGTAACTAAAATACTTGGCAAAATTTTATGGCGGATTCTTCGCTACTGTATAAACTGAAAAAAAATCCCATAAAATTATATTCAGAAATTCTAAATTCAAAATTAATGAAAATATGTTTAATGTGAATATGTGTAAAAAAATAAGATAGAACATTACTATGACTCTAGAAGTACGCTCCTATATGTTGATTTGTGACGTCTACCATCCGCCAACCATGTCAACTATTTTAGTTACAATCTGTATAAAAGGATGAATTTCGTTTACGTCTCATAAATCATTTCGGAATTATTAAAACCATATTTTTTTAAGTGAACCTTTATCGCTCTGTTTCTTTTTTAATAAGTTATATCGATGCTATACGAAACAAAGTATGTAATGCGAGCAAATATGTTAAAGTGTTAACATGTTACTTTCATATTCCAGGAATATCATTAATATTTCGTAATATATTTGGCCAAACCGAATTTCCGGTTATCCCTTAGGGGTTATTGAAAAGGGTCTTTAGGACAGCATTTGGAATTGTAAATATGCCACTTTATGAATACATGATCGATTTGGGCAATTCTGCCGCACGATTTAGTGGAGCGCACTGTCAAAAAATAAAATCGCTGTTTTATTTTATCGACATGATTCGAATTGTAGCCAAAAGGAGCCCTTATTAAATTAATTTGCTTGAACATGAAATGCGGTTAGACATTATTGTGTTATATTAGCTTTGCGGGCAGGCGAGAATGTTCATAAGAAACCACAAATTTGTACCATTGTGCTCCTACGTCGGCTAACTGATTAATTTGCGCACTACTAAAACACGGTAATTAATAGCGCTGGTACTAATTATAAACTGTAGAATTCATCTACCTTTGTACAAACAGATATATTTTAAACAATTATTCCCCTTTTTTAAATTACCTTCTTTAAGTAGGTCAATTTTATTGAAACAGTCCATAATATTAATTCATTGTAGTTATAATATATGATGATTAAATACTGAAATTTCTACTGGCATGAACTATGGTTTATGTGGTATAATAGTTTTGTACCTACAATTTGTGCCTTACGACTTCTCTTCCCAATATATGAACAAATTATACAGTCTGTGCGATATCTCACAAAGATCAATCAAAGATCACAAAGATCAAGATCAATCGGACACACCTAATTTTAGGCTGGTTTCTATAATTTGCAGTTTCTGGACATATTATTATAGTTCATCATTGAATAAGATATTTATAAGCTGCAATAGCTCCTTCTGATCCATTTTTAGATGTACTTAAATCATATTAACCATTAGGCAATGTATCGTTCACAAATCTATTAAACCTCTTCAGGTGTACCTCAGGCTTCCGTTTTGGGCCGTCTATGGATATTTTTCTGATAAACTTTTTTGGCAATTGGCTTCTTTTCATCAAAACCTGTCTCTCTCTATTTTTGGATTCTTCTATTTCCCCAAATATGTACAGGGTTAGTCACTATAATCTGACAACTTATTGTGAGTTTATGATTGAAATTACAAAAACGTTTTTAATACAAGTTTTAGCTTTTTTTTATGAATTTTTATAATACAGTATTAGAAAAAACAATTGAATAATGGAAATCACTAAATTAAAGAACAAACATTTTTTTTATGGAAGACCCTATATATTAGTCCATACTTAGCTTCGTTAAATTTTTCTCTTTTCAAAAATATATAATATGTTACTGTTTGATTCAGGACTTTTCAACATATTTCAGTTTTAAAACTATTTTTGAAAAAACGGGAGGGAAATTTATCTGGCTATGGACGAGGCACGCGGAACAAACAAATGACTTTGACAGAAGTTTATTTATCATCATTAATTTATTTCCTTTAACAAACTATTTTAACAAAGAAATAATGTTTAGTGAGAACGAAAAATTGATATTGAGTTACTTTAATTGCCTAAATTTCATTGTTGTCATGGTAACGACTTAGAAGTTATAATTGGAATTTGTTTTCAACCATCTTTCTTTGACGGCGAATAACTCCACAACGAAGCCCGATAGGAATTTTTTTTTTATAAAGTATTTTTTTGAGCTCCCCTGTATACCCCTTCATTTTTGACGTGACTTTTCCGGACAACCTGTATAAGCAATAATAAATATTCGCAGTGTTTCGTAGTATTATTCAAAGACTTTTCAGTATTACGACTTACCGTTATCAAAGAGGTCATCAGGTTAAAACATACATATGATATAATTTGAGGTAATCCATATTTTTTATTATAGAGTGAGATTGTACATGTGATAAGTGGGGACCCCCCAATTTTATTATTCTACTTTTTTATTAATTTCTTTATTCTGTTCGGAATGAATGAATTTACTTATAACATATTTAAAACCTTGCACCATTATAGTCCCCTCTGTGCCAAAATGTATGGATTTATATTACTATGTCCATGCAGTTAGTCAGAACCTTCATAAATGATTACAAGCCACGTGACCAATAATTTTGTTTGGAACGGTAATATTTTCTTCACGTTGGTAATTAAATCTCGGTAAAATTAAAACAATACAATATTGGATTAAAACAATATTCTGTTTCACCGGTTGTGATTGGTGTAATTTTTAACGAGATTCTATTCAGCGATGGCATTATCTTGTTGACGTAACGGTTTGTCATTGTTCATTGTAAACAAATCATTAATATTGGTTACGACATCTTCGTGTGGAAATTAAAAATAAACAATAGCAGTTTTAAGTTTTTTTGTTTGATTTGGAAATAAATACGAAAATTAATAAAGACTGTTCAGAAAAACAGGCTGCATTAAATGAAATTGAGAAACAAAATGTGATTTTACATTTATCATAAGTGTTCAAAATGTCAAAGGGCGCTACGAATTCAACTGTCTTGTATACGGTGGAAAATTGACGATATCATGTTTTTTTCCTGGAAAATATTTTTTTGTGTTGAATTTCACTGGAATACATTAACTATAGTCATTAGATTGAAAAAGTACCGCAATCACTTGTCATTTTAGGGTATGATACTTATTGTCCACCATGAAATATAAAAATGCATGTTCAATATATTTTATAGAATGTAAAAAATATAATTTTAATATTTAATGTAGTTAAAAAAAAGCCACCTTCAATATTACTCATAGCTTTATTATTTTATTGAAACACTTTTTACACCAAATAATTGTGAATGGTTTGTGTAATAACCTAAAATTTTAATCTGAAAGAATGCAACAAATTAAATTTTTATATAAATAGCAGGACCCGCACAAAACAGATAGAAAAACTGAAGATGTAGTATGTTGTAGTACATACTATGGAAAGAAATAAATCAAATTTTGTAACACCTATTTTATATCAACAAATTCAATTGTTGTTGCCGCTATTGCTATTATTAATTAATAAAATTAATTTGTGGTTTTAATTAACAAAATAATTTAGCATACCTGATGTTACAACAAAATTTTGTCCATCAACATGTAAACACATTTGCTTCACCGTAACACAAACGCTTCACCATAACACACATGTTGTCTTACTTCATCATAAATTAAAACTATCAATTCATCAACTCCGAGTTCCTATATACGTAAGCTATTTTTGACACTTGAAAAGCTAATATAAACACTATTGCAGAAACATTAATACTAAAATTGGATTTCAGTATTCTGAATCGCCTGGGTCCACGTGGAGAGAGAGAGAGAGAGAGAGAGATAACACATTTCGTACAGCGCACAACGCGAATGACGATAGAGACTACAGTAGCCCAGCGATGTGAAGGTTGTAAATACTACAACTTCCATAACGTTTTTCTCGGAAACCGTATGGATTTTACAAAACTTTTCATGACGCATCTATTCCCAAAAATTTTTGGATAAATTGTGTATCACTCTGTATACTATATTTTCAGTCCATTTGACTATACCGGTTTTTCCATTTGTTTTGTGCGGAGTCCTTTAAAAAATGTAGGTGAATATGAAGAAGAATATTTAGAAACCTCACAAAAACCATTGGTTTAGTTAATTTAGACATTGTTTTCATATAACTCCACTAACAAAAATTGAAACGAATTGTATCAGTGACATCTATCATATCGTTTGCCAGTTTAACGATCGATTTTTTTTAATCCTACATTCGCCTCAAACATTGTTTAAGGTGGCCATATCCCTGGCCGAGAAATGGTGAAATTTCTGGCATTTTTAGGTACCGAAATCTTAAAAAGTAAAAAGTGTAGAACAAAAGTAAGCACAAAAATAAAATCCTTGATGTTTTGTTTATTCATTGTTACCATTTAAACTTACCCAAATAAAATAATAACTAAAAAAAAGCGTTTGTAAAACATGCGTTTTCTGTTATCCTAACCCCACATTTTAAGAATTATTTTCACGTACTTATAAATAAAAGTAAACAATTTTATATGTAGGACTAAGCAAGTAAATGTTATAAGAATATTTACATGTGGAATTATATATAAAAAAGTTAGTATTTTCGTAGATTTCAGTACCTAAAACCTTGATGGTTTGATCGTTTTTTGCACCTGTTTATTCGTTTTACTGCGGCGTCTTTGAAAATACTCAGGTGGCATGACATAACATTCCTATTATTTGATAAGCTTTAGATTATTCAGTTATTAAATGTTTGAAATTATTTGTCTTTGCGGAAAACACTATTTAAAGAATATGGGGCCCTTAAATGTTGGACACCTTGAAAAATATAGACAGAAGCTTTATTGTGTAAATACCACATTTCTCGTTGAATCTGCCAACATTTGTAATGCAGTAATTAGAAAGTAAGAGCTTAAAGTTTGTGCACTTTCTCGTGGGACAAGCTGTATATTCACGAAAGTTATTACACACTTTGAATGCCGATAATTTCTATAATTCAATTATTCGTGGAACATCCTTTTATTTTTTTGTATTTTCTATTTCTATTTTTAAAGCACATTTATTTTCTGTTTGATGTTTTAAACAAAGTGAATAGCAATGTATTATTTATTCATTTAAATCGAAGTTTAATTTTTTTGATACAAATATGGCAAATGCTACCTCGAATTTGTTCTGGTTCCGTTACCCTTTTTTATTCAAATGTCCTGAGACTTCCCCCGAGGATTGGAATATTAAGCAGAACGATCTCCTTTATCCCAAAATTCCTTCGGAATAGCCTCTTGCGAAACATACGCAAGAAGACGTAAAAAATTCTGTCGTATTTCCATTTATTTAATCCAATCTATATAGTTTCTCCAGCGAAAACACATTTAAAGTCTTAAGCGTCTGTATTGCCCTAGAATAATGTTTTGCATGTTAACAGAAAGTCAATAGCGGCCACAAGGAACCGCGCTCATTTCTGATTTTAAGCAAATGTTTGGGCTTCTCAAAGGCGCCCAGATAGAAGCCAGACAGTCTCGGGCGGAGAGAATGTCTATGGTCTCCAGTAAGTACACATCTTGTAAGTTAACGTTTATTTACAAGAACGTTGGCTTCCAGGCGGTTATATGCAAATAGGTTTGGGATAAGAATCAGATTTTGTGGAGCGATGCTTAAAAGCTTTAAAAAATGTTTGTTTTATTCGTTGCATGAAGGTAAAAATTTGGTACAACAGTAAAAATGTAATCTACGAGTATAGGGCGTTTACGCACTTGGAAATATATTTTTAATGAGTTAAGTCTTGATAAAACAAGCCGACTGTTAAAAATTTACCTGAATAAAAGCTACCTGGAAAGTTGACTGGAATTTGCCTATGACATTTAAATCTAGTGGAGTGACATAGCTTTCTCCTGTTATTATTCAGCCTAATGTTTGAAGCAGAGTTCACTCGGATTTATTTTGTTAATACTAACGAATATTAAGTATTTTTTCACCTGAACTAGGCTGCACAATAATATCAGAAAATATATGTTGCCAGCAATTTATATGAACATTGATAGATAACTAAAATTTGCCTTTCCATTTGAAGAATGTATAACATTTTTGTTGAGCTTACCTTAAGTTAGCTTTATTAAATAAAAATGATGAATGTAATGTCAGCGAGCCAATTATTGGTAATATTTGTTGTCGACCTCATAATACGTAAAAAATACAATTTAACATAAAAAAAATGTTTTTTTTGCTACACAGGCACAAACAAAGTATAAAAGGGTATAGAAGTAGTGTTATCAAAATGTATATACATGAAATGTTAAAAAAACATAAGGATACAATAAAATACATTTAATATTTGTTGAAAAACTAGACAAGATGTTTCTTGATGAACGAATTTCATCAGCTTTTACGGCCCTTTAGCAATTTCGACGACTTGTATAGTTTAGCTTAAACTAAGTGTTTTATACTACACTAAAGATATTAAATTACGAGTGATTCACATTCTTTTTAAACAATATTAATGTACTAATGTATTAATGAAAAAACACATATCTGTCAAAAAGGTATCACCAAATTATATTTCAAACATTAAAATGATCTATAAACACCTACTATTGTTCCTAGTTATGACCGACCAAAATAAACATTTTTATTTTTATTTCATTCACAATTTCTGTTTCTTCTTTTTCCTTTTATTCTAATTGTTTCTTAACCTCTTTCTTTTTATGATTACCTTACTGCAATTATGATGAGGTCATTGAAGGATTTTTTTCTTTCTTAAATGATATTGCACATATTTCTTTCATTTCGAAAGTTGTCGTTTCCTTGTTCTTCAAAGCACTTTTTGCAATATAACATTAATAATTTAAAATTTGTATTAAATTTGTACCTATTTACCTTACCATCGTCCATTATATCGACACCCACTTATTTGCTCTACTAAAAACTACTAATACTCAGGCCGTGTAAATATTCCAGGTCCATATTTTATCGACATGCTATTATTTCAAAAAATGGGGATTTTGATTTAATATGCATAAACAAAGTACTGGTTGATACTGGGCTTACCTACCAAAGGACAGACACGGATCTGGATTTTCACTTTTGATCCTCTAAACAAATATTTTTCGGTATGACGTAATAAATAAAATTTAATATTATACTGACTTTTCTAGTATATCTTTTCTTTATTTTTTATATTATATATTTTTTTATTGACCTGCACTACATTGCACTTGGTGGAGAGAGGAAAATGTTAATACACCGGCAGCAACATCCGTTCAGTAGTTTATACATTTGCCAAAAAAAAAACGGTTTGGCTTAGAAAGTGTAAACAGAGATATAAAACATATTAATACACTGAATGTCTTAGAGATGTTTTAAAATCTTATGAGCTTTGACCTTTATATACGCAGAAACATAATTCCGACCGTCGCCTAAATTATTCTACGTCCTAAAAACATTACACCTATTATTCACAGTCTCTCTCGAGCTCTAGTGTAAACAAACCTTTGATCCGATTACAAATATCATAATAAAATGCCCTATTTTTTATTATTTTAATTTAAACAATAAAAATATATATAACAAACGTTCGCCAGTTGACTTTATTGATGCCCGAGCGCCTTAGTTCATTTCTACTTGTAATGATGCACATGGTCTAGTTCTGAGTCAATGTTTTCACAACGTGCTTATTAGAAGAATTATGCAGATACACCACGCCTTTCGCGCATTTCGCAGCTCATGAGATATTAAAAGACCTCTACCACTCGCGTTAAAATTAGTTATTTATTAATCGTAATTCTTGCTCGTCTTGTATTTCGGTATTAGTTTAGTGAAATTGATGGTATTGTTATTACTGATTAGCATCTTATTATAATGGTGCATAATGGTATCATTTACAATTTTTGTTGTTTAATCTCTTAAGTCTTAACTCTTCCTACAAAAAAGTAATTTTATTTAGGTTCACAAGTATCTAAAAAGGAATTGTATCAAGTTTGACAAGTCTCTGTTGCTCACCGTGTGACGTAACAACACCCTTGCTGCGATCGATCGTAACACATAGTTGCTCCATTGGGTTGCATAATTCATATTCGCATATCTTGATCACGACTTACTGATTTTCACAACTAGCATTCCTTGGGTAGTACTTTACATCAACAGAAAAGAATGGAAAACTAAAATTCAATAAACGAACCCATATTCGAATAATGAAATAATTGATGCCTAATATGCAAGGAGGCTATGTTCTGCTATAACAAGGTCATTGTAGACGTGTAGACTTTAATAATTAACTGTTAGCAGATTTTGAACAACGCCAAGATTTCTCCTTCATTTTATTTTCAGACTAAGCTATTTTTACCCGCAATGGGATTTGTAATTTTCACAGTATCCACCTCTATTGAAAATCACTATATTGGGCATCGTACTAATTTTGAACATAGCTAAGGTAATATGGTATTTATCTACACGATTGGGCAGTACTCCCGTGCTATATAAAAATATTTAAATTTTCGCTTCTATGACCTTCAAGTGTCGGAGTTAAATCAATTAGTCTTTATTCTGGAAATATTTAAAAAAATTGTGTATGACAGAGAAGTCAATGATTGAAGCTGATGTATCACAGACTAATTGAAAACGGCAAGATGACGAATGTTGATGTCTAAAAAGACGTGTTTTTATTAAGTAAAGTCTGTATTTATTCATTTTTCGTTTTTGACGAATTCAGCTTACTATAGACATTAATAATGAGAAGACTTTCACTGTCCCTGCTGATATTTAAAGTACAAGGGTTATTTGGCTTGTTAAGTCGTGGCCTATGTAACTGGTCAACGCCAATTACACACTTCCGTTGTACTTCCTTAGCCTTAACAAGGAACCTTTCTTCTGCGCTTGTTGTTCTCGGCCTTGGTTCTGTGAAAGCGGGCCAGTTATCAATAGCACTAGGTCCGCCTTGATATTAATTTCGGTTTCTGTTGTTAGTTGTTAACGTTGTGTACGCCACTGACCACATTTTTTCTGTTTTCTAGTAATGTTTTTCAATTTGGTCTTTGAATTAAATTTAGTAGCATAAAAGTGAATATGTATACGAGAATATAATACTGGCATAAAACTAAAATTCCTTTTTGTTTTATTTCTTTAAGAAAAACTTGTGTTATTGCAATTATATTACATTTACCATCGACATATTAACAGTTTGGAGCAAGGCCATAACATGTTATAAACCTTTGAGCACATTTTCATAACGGGGAATATGCTACGCGTGTGTGTACATTTAGTTGAATCATTTTGCGAACGTGTCGCTAAATATTTATTGGCTTTCAACTGAAATTCTGGTTTTATCCTGTATTAGCAATTAACTAGGGTGGATTGTTTAATTACTCTAAATAGTAGAAAATGAGCCAATTGACAAAAAAAAGACCCGAATGGGATTATTTTTTCAAAATTGTACATTATCTGTTACGCTAAAATGATGTTACTTATTGCTAAAAAATGTACAGAAATTTAAAAAAAATCACCTAAGCAGTTATAGAATTGTTTTCAGTTTCAGTCAAAATTATTGCTGGAGAACATTTACAGTGATATTCATAGTTGCGTAAAATTACAACCATCCTGTACAATATTTCACTGGGTGCAAGACTGGCTAATCTAGGAAGTGCAAATTGCGCAATCATCATGACTCCAGTCAAACTCCGCAGTAATATATGCTTCCCGATTAGCTGTATCACGCATGCGTCATTCTGAGTTTCACTATGACGTAAAACTTCATAATTTCAGAAGGTCTCCCTTCTTCTCCTCTGATGTTTTTTTACAAGAATGTCTTTTTTGTACGAAAAATTTCAGCATAAAAATTTTAAGGAGGAAATTTAAAAAGTGGCGCAAAAATTAGGCAATTGTGAAATTTGTTCGTTTTTAGTGTTCCCACAAATCGGAAATTCCTTTTAGTCAAATGGACAATGGAGTTATAATTAGTTGTTTTAAACAATTAGAATTAGTGTGGTAAATTGTATCAGTGCATCATTAGAGTTGTCAATTGTTACTTTTTTGCCACTTGTGTGAAGGTACAACGGAAAATAATGTAGTGAAACAGCCTACGAGGTGTTATTTGTATGGCTATTGTTTTGAAAAAATAAAACTATTTTATGTTTTAAAATAATTATTTTTGAAGGTTTAAAAAAACCAAAAAAAAAAAAAAATAATAAAAATACGTACTAATGAATTATGACAGATATTTTTTTAAATCGTTACAAGTTGTTACATATTATGTGTTACTATTTATAAGTAGTGTATGTTTTTAATTTGTGAATCTTAGTGTCAATGACCTCTGATATTGATCTAGATTAGCTGAACTATACTATTGTCTACTTAATGTAGATAGGGACGCATTTTGGAAACTTGAAACAGATAATATTAAAATGTTATAAAATTCTAAACAAAGTACGGTATGTTTCTATACTTTTTTCTTATTCTGCCACTTCAGCAGCCAATCGATGTTAATAGAAGTATTAAATTAATCCAAAATAAATAAAATAGTAACAAAATTAAACCGTAAATAGTTCAAATTTAAGATAATCCGATCCTGTTCCGAGCACTTACGAAGTACAACGGAGGTTAGCTGCTTCGCTGTTCAATTAGAAACCGCTACAGCAGTTGACTTCACACCTGGTATGATATGATGGGATGGTAAATGGGTAAAAAACAAACTGCCACGTTAATTCTGCGAAATGGAATTAGATGAATATGTCAACACCGCTTCATTACATTTTATTTTAGTATAGTTTACTGTTAGTGTATAATTTTATAAAATTATTCATTTCAATATTTAGTGATGGTACAGTGATTTTTGTGTTTTCATTTTCTTCTTTTCTGTGTTATATGAAAAGCATGTATACGAATCAAGAAAGAGTTGATACTGTTGTTACAAGAGAATAGATCAGTTGGAATATCCCGACCGGCAAGTACCAAATAAGAAAATGTTTGTAATATCTTTGGCAGCGTATATCAGACGCATTCGTTTTAATTCGCTGAGACATAGGCATATTTCGACGAGTTAAAAAGACCACCAAAAACGAATTCCGGGTTGTATTCCAGCTTAAGGTAGACACTTTCAACATTTCCTGTAAAATGTTATATTATGTTTATAGAGTTGTTTATTGTAAGTACGTTTACAACTCATAATTAATTCTATATAAATAAACAATTGTTTATTTTAATATTACCTACATTCAAAATATCGAAAATTTTAGGGAAAACGAAATAAATAGTAAGAGTCAATTTTTGATCAAAATTTTACCCATGTAATTATAAATTAGAAATCTCAACGGAGAACCAATTTTTTCTTTGATTAAATCCAAGGGTTTGCAAGTGAGTCCGGTCCTGTAATTCATGTTCAACATGATAATAGATACCTAGGAATGTGTATTCGGTTGTAAATAGTTAGTTTTCCAAATATCATTTAATTCCCTCAAGTGGAAATCTAGATTTTTGGAATAAACATATTTTATTTTAAAACTTTGACACCCTATAGCTAAGGAACGACGCGAAATCGGTCTCATGTGGATATGAATAATAATCTTTTTTTAGGTTAGAAATGTACCCCCAAATGTATCTTAAGGACATATGATTTTTTTCGTAGAACCTTGAGAATTTTAGATTACATATGAAGCACATCGTATAGTCGTATACCGATTTATTTTTTAAATAGTCAGTGATGCAAAATGTTCCATTAACGAAAAGCTGCAATGCTATGTTTCGATAACGTTACTCTGCTGCCTGACAACTGATAAATATTATTATCGCATTCGGATCGCTGGTGGTCGTTACCAATTAAATGCAGTGTTTGTCGCGATGATTTATATTTATGCTCTAATTATTTATTGATCTTTATGGTTTAATTAAATTTCATTAAAATTTAAAATTTAATTCTGCTAAATATGTATAAACAATATTCTGTTCGTCAGATATCTACTCATAAAACGTAAAAACCTCTGTATGAAATAACAAAACACAATTTAAACTAAACTCTTAGAAATTTGTTGACCTATACCTAGTTATTTTGACTTCTTTAAAAATGTACTGTCTCAAATCTATTAATGTATTGCTCTAGGTATGTTAATTTCACTTCAATGCTTACTCGAAGGAGACTTTTGAAGAAATTTATGTAAACTCTTGTGACATTATTGATACGCAATTATCTGTTTCCTCAAACTTCCTCTTTTTTCCTCTTCTATTCTTCCTCTTTTATTGGCAATTGTTAATGTCATGAATTCACTCTTGTCTTAGCTTTGGCACATGAAAATTTCTGAGAAGGTATTTCTAGAATCAGCAACTGTAAAACCGAAGTGCTGGTTCAGATAATTGACAATACAATTATTAATTGGCTCCATGGATATAACATAGAAGGATTCCCACATCAGTGGAGTATATCCAGATATTGATTTCACCATGGAGGTGAAAAAAAAAAATGTTACCTCGCTATTCCTAAACGTTAATACAGAACCGAACTACACCTAGGGCACAGCATTTACAAAAAGTCAATACACGCAGATAGATATTGAATGCTGACTGTCATTACCGCACAGCCCAGTAACAAAGTATTACATTAGAACATCGAGCACGTGTCATATGTGAACCGGAACACTTGGACGAGCACCTACAATCTTACCTAAGAACTAGGAAAAGGGGCATCTGGCAACGATCTATGGCCCTATATCTTCGTACAAGGATGTAGGCAGACTGCATCTTAAGCAAACACAATATTAATGTCATATACAATATCTCAAGAAAGATAGGAAAGCCTTTCCCCATGACGAACTGCAAGAACGATCAATTTTCAAGACTCCGTGTACATGTGGAAAACATGTATAATAAACTTTTTTTTAACACGATCGTATGTGTATCACGCATGTTTGTTACAGACAGGAATTTAATTGCAGAAGAGACGTAATAATTTCTGCACTCGTTTTTTTTCCAAGCTATTTTTCACTATATTTACTATAACGGAGTACTAAAACTTTTTCAACGTTGTTCATGGCGCATGTTATTAGAATCGTAGTTTTTTAAATAAAATTTATTGTTTCTTTGCGACTTGAAAACTGCTCATAATTTTGAACACTGAAAAGAAAGCAGTAACTTTTTATTGTACTGTACAATTTACCGTTAAAATATGAAATGTTCAAACGACATTGTCAAAACAACTTTAAGAAGTAACACAAATATTAGATTATTTTTTTTTAAATTATTTTACTTATTATTTCCGTTATCACCATTTTGAAAAGTTCAAGCGGAAAAATATTATTTAAATGTATAGTTTCGAAATAAACAACTAAATCATCACATAAAATAATGGAAGTTACTCACTACACTATTTTGTTGTAAATATCTGTCTGCAAGTACTAAAACATATTTTTTTGACGAAGGAAAGCATAAAAATACACATTTATGTATTGAATTAACGGCATATACCGCATGTAACTCAGCCCACTGGAAAAGCCGATATAATTTTATTTTCAATTTTCCCAGCGCTCTCATGTTAACGAGACGTCTCTATACAACGTCATATATTTCACCATTACATCCCTATTTAGGGGTGCTTGAGGAGTTTCGTACTTTTACGAGGCGTATTTTACGCATCACGGCAGATTTAAAGTGGATAGCAAAGTTTTGCGAAAGTCACTCTAATTTTATTTCGATAAAACTCGTTTTGCATGGTTTTTTACTTTGTTCCAGGTGCTCCATAAAATTGATGAGGTGTTGGTCCCCTCGAGGGCTCTCCAGATGGTGTGAAATTCCATTTTTAATCCAACGACCTGGGAATTTCTAAAGCATTATGAATCTTTCATTCAGTGACTACTAAAATTCCATATGTAAATCCTGTGTTTATAAAATGTAGCAACTCAAAATTTACAGAAAACTGAAGAGTTTAATATCACAATTATTTAAATATACGTAACTATACCGGGTGTTCATCATTCATTGAAACAAAGCTGTAATGTTTGACTTTTCTTATACATTGAACTATGTCTTACAAGAATAAACCAGTTTTGAATTTTGAATTTGAATTTTTGAATTTTGAAAGAAACAAGTTTTAGTTAACATGGGACCGCAACTGTTTCAGATATAGTCGATGCTCATTAGCTTCGTTCCAACAGGCAAAAAATTGGTTCGGAACCGGACGGAGAGTGCGCCGAACGAAATTCGCGTTCCAACAGATATAGAACTGATTCTAGTAGCAGTACTTACAGCGTTCTAACAATGATCGAATTAGTTCTGAATTGATTCAGAACCGGTTAAATCAGTACCTGGTCCTAAGCAGCAACTAGAAGGAACTTCTCTTGGAGCATGCACATTGAATACACAAAATCATAGAGTTATTATTATTAATTATTAACATCTATATTTCGTGTTTATAAGCTATTTTAGTAGTGCAGTGATTTAGATGATTTTCTGGTTTCAACACGATTTCCAGGACTGGTTCATAATCAGTACTCATCGAGCGCATGCGTACACAATAATTCATTACTGATTCTGAACCAATTCTGAATTCCTTGTTGGAACAAACCTATTATCAGGACTAAAATAAATGGTCATTCAAAATTGGTAAAGGAAGATGCTGACAGACCTACAGTGACTAAAAAAGGTAGAAGAAAATCCATGAATCTGCATTCAGTGACTTGCTGCAGAAATAAATATTACCAATCCTTTAATTTGAAGAATCTTACATGAACAGTCATAATATCCTTACCACATTCAACGTGCGTGTGCAAGCTCTTGGCATTCTTGATTATGCTGCATGAAGAGAGTTCTTCCAATGAGTACATAAAATTGGCGTAACATATAATCTGTTTATTGATTACCAGTAATTCGTCTCTTCTATGACAATGGTCTAACTCAGAGATGGTGTTTACTTAGTCACCCCCCCTCCACCTCCCTCAGTTTAAGGCCGTGGCATATATCGTGTATAAATATTGGACGTACTTGGAGTTGAGCTTGCTTGCTGAAAATATATATTTCCGGTGGTCTTGTACTCTGGCCCGATTGGTTGAAAAGGAAAGATTCAGCTGATTACTGCTCCTGTTTGCTGTCTCTTGAGTAACTATTTCCTTCAAGATTCGATCCTGGCTGGAAGGTGGTATTTTCTCTTCAAGTTCCGGACTTGGAAGTGTCTCTTAAAAGGTCATGCATTCAGCTTAATTAACTTTATCGGTGATATAGTTAGTTGTCCATGACTTGCGTATTGCAATTAGTAGAGTATTACAGCGGAATAAATTTAACGACGAAAGAATGTTTACTTAACTTAAATAATTATTATCAAAACATAAGAAAATAAATCATGACATACTAAACTGAAATGAAATATAGTGTGGACCATTTTGGTGATGCATGTATTGGTATCTTGCAAACTATAAGAAATAGGAAAATAGTTAAATGGGGAAAATTTTAGACAATTCTGTTGCTAAGTTAATGGCGCTTGCACACTGGTCCTAGCTCTTCAGGTATTTTGAAAAAAGTAAGTGTGGCGTTTTCGAAAGAAGCCGTCTGTAACTTTTTATTTAGACGAATTTAAATTTTTTTTTTAATATGAAAACACAGCTAAAATTATTATTTGTATTCAATTTTCAATAACTACAATATATTTGGAAAACTTTTTTTTACTTCTAACAAAAATAAATTTTAAAGTAGAATCCATATCTTTTTCTGATATTTTTTGTATATTGCTTAGAAAATTCAAATACCTGTCAAAATAATAACTTTCACTACTTAAAAAACAATGAGATACACCGTAACGTAGGTCGAAGAAAAGTTAGTTAAAATATTTTTCAATGTTTTATGAAAGGAATACCTCTACTTGATAAAATGAATTGCAAAATCATTATTAAATACAAAAATGAAAAGGTTTTAGTTTTTAAATTCGTTGCTATGTTATTTGCTATATTTTCATGCTTTCATCATTATTCCATTACATTCCAATTACATTATTCAATAAAACAATTATTCATTAATGTTTTGAATGTGGTATAACAGTTGTTTATTTTTTATATTTTTTGCTAAAATACAATATTCAACCTGTACAATTTGATATATGGAGGGGTATAGATGCAAAACTTACATTATCCACTTTTTAAAATTTTTCAGGAAGAAGGAATAACTGATTTCTCACTTTTTAAGTGACTTAAGGCTCTGAATTTTATTTTGGTACTGTATTAGAACTTCTTAATTGGTGAAATGACAGCACAACAATATTTGACTCCTAGAAAGTGAATTAAAGTTTGGATAATGCGAGTTTAATTATTGTATTAGTGGCTGACATTGGCGCATTCGCCAATAAATAAAAAAGGAAACGTTTACTAAATGTATCCCATCGAGAACATTATGGTTGAAAAACTATTAAAGTAATGTTGTTTTGGTTAATATAACTTTAAAGAGTGAAAACATAACGTTTTAAATTATACTTTCAATCGGATAAAACAACATTATTCTAGCATACAATAAAGCCAAACGCAGAAATATTAGGCTGACATATTTAATTGTAAAGGACGGGAAAGGATGACCGAACGGTACCAATGCTTCAATCTGCCTTCTCCTAGGATCGAACTGTCTGGGATCCTGTTAGAGAGTCTCTGAGAGCCTCGATCTGTCTACTCCATGGCGATGCTGAAAGGTTAAGAAAAAATGATTTGATAGCCGTAAAATCAGTTTGAAACCTTTAATAGATGTCTCAACAATTGTAAAAGTTATTAAAAATGTTCGAAAATAAATATTACCTTTAAAATATTTTTCATAGTCTTACATAAGTATCAACTTTTGAACTAACATAAAGTCTGAATCGTAATATTTTAATATCTAGAATCCATTAATTCTGACTCTCTGACCCATTACGCATGAAACACGAGTACTGTAAGTAAATAATTTTTACTAATTAAATTTTATTTCGGAATATCTTTTTCTTGTCATCAAACTCATTAAATATGTATTGTGTATTTTCGTAATACTGATGTTGAATAAATTGATATAATAATTACGTTCAAAATTGATTGGGGTAGATTAATTTATTATACGAAGGACACTTTTTATCACATTTTAAAATGCTAATTGTACAGAGTATCCCAAAAGATTTCTGAATATTTGTATACCACTCTTTTTAAAATACGTACATGAAAGGAGAGAACGCATTCGGCGGTCGCGGTCTCGTCGCATCGCGAATTGTTCTGGGCTGAGCTGATCGCGGTCTTTTACAAAATCAGTCCCATTTGGTAATTGCACACAATCCTGCTCGCGCTCTCCTTTAAATTGTTGCGGTATTGCTTTAGTAGTTAAAAGAGAATGAGTTCAACGGAAGAGGAAGTTCGTCTCGATCGCATCGCGGTCTCCCGATATTCTTTGGAAAAGATCGGAGGAGAACACGATGCGAGCGAGACGAACTCGGGAATGTCTAGTGCGAATGCATACATTATAAAACATGGGAAGGAAATAACTCCACCGCGCGCGATTCAGCACGGTCAGCGAAGCGACGGGACCGCGACCGCCTAATGCGTTTTCTCGTTTATGAAGCATAATGTTGACGGAAACTTAACCTTCAAAATTTAATACGACTTCGACAAAAACAATACAGATTTATTGCCACTTGGCAAAATATTTAAGAATACCAAATTTCAATGGTAAATGTTATCAGCAATTTCCTTTAATTTGACGTTTCAGTTTTCCGCTTTTGCGTTTACAAAGCCGTTTCGCAAAAATGCTTTGTATATTACTTTGCATGTTTTACAAAAATTGGCAAAATATTTAAGAACTGAGGTGTTATGAACTTCCCTAATATTAGATTTAGAGCTTTTGTAAATTATAGCGGAGCTTTTTAAAAAAAATATTAAAGTTATATTCGTATAACATTTACATCGCACTAACGAATTTCCAACGACTTTTGTACTTCACTTTACCGAAGAATTTTTGTCAGATGTAGGAGATTTTTCGTGTCAAGCAAAATATATTTATTAGCAGCAAAAAATTTCGAATTCTAACGAATGCTCTCCACAGATTGTTGGTAAATTCAATAACTTACACTCCAGTGCTCTCTTAGCGTAGTACTACTTGTTGCCATTTCTGCAACTTCTTTGTCACCATTCAATAACAAATAGAAGAAACCGATAAATGCTAGAAATTTTTCAAATTTAATCGCAACGTCTATTTAATCATAATGCGTAAACTGCTAAACTAATATTTATTATATTTGTCTATTATTCTACGACTGTTACTTGAAATTCTTTTGCACTCTCGAGTGATTTTTTTGCACGCTATCGCTCACAAAAAACTTTCATTCTCGAATGCAAAAATCTAGAATCAAATATAATTATTCTGGCATCGTAATCTCGTAATTTGCCTTACTATGGCGCCGCTGTGTAACTGATGTTGTTTTTTTAGTCGGAACAGAGAATATCTGTTATTCTAATCATTAGCTTCACTGGAACCGGATTATTATTTAAACTGGATTTTAAAAAATGATAAAATTAAATTTCTAGGTAATTTTTGTGATAATACACAGTTTTAATCCTCTAAAATATATAACATTACTTCTTTAATTTCCGTTTAATTTTTTTTTCAACAGTTCGTTTAGGGGCAAGGCTAATACGGATATATCATTAAGTGAGATTTTTTCAAAGTTTAATTAAAAATGTATTTCGAGCAGCGACTCTAAGTACTTAATTAAAGAAGATACGCATTTTAATCCTTGGCGAGAAAATTGTGACAAAATCCGAGAGAGAATATTTTTTAAAATCCATTTTGTATTGATTAAATTTTGCTTGGATAATTTACCTTAAATATAACACCCACTACTAAATTTCAAAATATAAATTAAGACTTTACGTACAAAGTTTTGGACGTAAGCGTAGGAAATATAATCATTAGTATAATAAACATGACTTTAATGATTTATGATTCAGTGACACTATCATAAATAAAGCTAGTTGCCTGCTGCATTGTAAAAATTTAAACGTCATGAGAGACCTGGAAAATTAATCACTTAATCTCAATAATTAATGCATAAAAATTTGCTAAATTTGTTTGGCTTACATTTCGAAGAGATTTATGTGGTTGTGAGTATATTACTATTAATGTAAACGACAACGTTGACACTGATATAAAGTATGTCAAAGGCCATAATGTTTATCTGTATTTACTTATAAAACACAAATTCATTCTTTCCCGCGAATAATGGAACAGTCTGAATGAACATAAAAATATTTATACTCGTTTACTACGTTATTGAATCAATATTTTAACTTCATGGTTTTAAAGCAGCAACCATTAGTATTCGAAATGAAAAATATTCATCAAAATGTATATATCTGAAATTAACAAGCGTTTGTACGAAATATTTGTTGATTATTTTTCATTTAAGGAATTAAATTATCTTGCCCCAGTGCTTTATAATAATGAATATTATTGGTCATCACATAAAATATTTTATTTACTAGGATAAATATTTCCATAAACTAAAATCGGTTTGTTTAGCGCATAACGTCATGTGGAGAGTGATTTAAGTGATATATTAATTTATGCTAACAGTTTATAGTTAACGTTATATAACAAATAAAAAATGGATTTAATACCAAAATAATTACATATTAAATACATATTTGAGTTGGCAAGTTTCAATTCAGATCTTCACAATGTTTTCACTATTTGGAAAATGGAAAACATAATGTATTATTAAAGGACTTGCTTCGGTTGTTTGTCGTACAAACAAAAACGGAATAATACATTTATGAAGTCATTACTTAGGAACAATGTTATTTAGTAATCATCACAAGAATAAAAAGTTTGACATAGATAGAATTTACACCACTCTAGAACGCACGCGGCACTAAAGTCAGGTTGTAAAAGTTAAGTTAGCATTAGTAACGGCATTGCCGGTAGTCGAACGCAGACAATTGGAGAATATTTGCAAGTCGCTACTTACTCTCCACGTGACGTCATAATATGGCCGCAAGTATATGTGCTATCCCTTAGTCTTCCTTTTTACTTACTTTACTTACAGGACTTCTCAAAAAACGTTTAATTAGTTCATTATTTTATGTTTATACTAGTAAATTACTGTAATTGTTCATATAAAAGTAGTACTGTAAATTATTTTGTAATTATTATTATTAATAATAGATTGATTGACTTCTTTAAGTAGGTATTTTTCCTTTTACCCCGGTGAAAATAGACATTCGAGGTTAGGTACAATAATTCGCATAAAGCTGAAAATTGGTACGAATGTTGGGAACAACATTATAAATGAAATGTGAAAAGTTCCCATCGATCCCACATTTGCAAAAAAATTGATTCATGGTCAAATTTCGCAAACTTGGGTTTTTTGCATTTTTCAGCCAAATGGAAAGTTTTATCATAAAAATAGGTCGGACAAAAATTGTAGATCATGCATTATCTATAAAAATTGTTCGTATACTTTTTTTCCTAAGAATCACCATTTTTGAGATAGCGATTCAAAAAGTTGAAAAAGTTCCATAATATGCACACATTTACACGCCACCTGTGAGGTAGTGAACTTGGCGCGTTTTTTTTAACGTGGTTTCCTTGACAGGCCTATTCCACGATCTATTGTGATCCTGTTTAATTAAATAATATTGTATTAAATAAAAAATGGACTATTGGAAATAATGAAAGCGGTGTGAATTATGAGTAATTGGCCAAACTGTCGTCTGATTGATAATTATCTAATGGAACTTCAAGTGTAATATCTTCTTCTTCTTCTCTTCCTTCTGCTTCTTCTTCTTCCTGATGGATACAAGTAAATTGTTCTAACAGCGATGCATCAGATGTCTCTTCGCTGATATCGTAAGAATTATCTTCTGATGGCGATTCAACATTGGAGCACGACTGGCATTGACAACTGGGATATGCTAATGAACAAAACAATCCAACTTATTTGCAGCCGTACTTAACAAAAAATTGTATTGAGGAGTTTTTCCGGTGCAGGTGGGAGTAAAGTCTGGATTGGTTTCAATCACAGACCACCAATGTATTTTCAATTAACTTCCAACCTCAGTCTTCTGGGTCCAGTTAATTATCAAGCTACACTTGAACTTGATAATATACCCGAAATGGATGTTGATGAGCAGAAACAGAGGTTGGAGGAAGACAAGCTAATTGCACTATTGAGTATTTTTTACTAAAAATAAGTATCGAAACTTATCTAAGCAGGTAATTTTTTTGGAGCTCCATATACAGAAAGAAGGAAGCGAATTCCGTTGATGATTACAGGTTGTGTAGTACAGTTACTTTCTTTAAAAACTTACAAACAATTAACTAAATGTTCAAGCAATTTAAAAACTGTTGTTTTACCCCTCCTGAAAATTATCTATATCTCAGAAATGATGATTCTTAGGAAAAAAAAGTGTAACAACAATTTTTATAGATAATTGCATGATCTACAATTTTTGTCTGACCTATTTTCATGATAAATCTTACCGTTTAGCTGAAAAATGCAAAAAACCTATATTTGCGAATTTTCACCATGAATAAACCTTTTTGCAGATGTGGGATCGATGGGGCTTTTCACATTTCATTTATAATGGTGTTCCCAACACTCGTACCTATCTTCAGCTTTATTCGAATTATTGTAAGCTTACCCCTATTTTTTGAGTTACTTTGACCGGGTTATTTGCTCTATTTGTATACAGTTGTTTCCTTATTGATAAACAGTTTTATATGTTTTTTACTCTATTATAGAGGTATTTAAACAAATCCAAAACATTTTTTTTTTAAGTTGAATGAAACATTATTTGCATATGTTTGAATTAGCTTAATATCTATAAAATACAGTAAAAAATGCGAGAATTAATAACAAAATGTATTTTTTAAAAGTTTTATGTACATATTTCAGATCCTCTAGGTTTATAAAAAAAAATTGATAGCTTATCTTTCTTATATGGATTCTAAATAGTTCTAAATTTTTTATAATTATTTTTTACACAAAGATCAATTATGTAAACATGTTTAAAGCTAGAATATGAAAAAAATACACCCTGTATAAATATGATATACATCTAACTAAGGATCCTCCTAAAATTTCATGAAAAGTCGTAATACAGGAAATACTATTTGAATGAATATTGTTAAAAACTTAAAATATTTAGAAATTTAAGGTTGTATATCTAGAAGATTTGACATTGGATCAAGAACTTCAAAGCGTTTAATAAAAAAATTTATTTATAATTAAATTATTATTATANTTTAATAAAAAAATTTATTTATAATTATATTATTATTATATTATATTATAATTTAAAATATATCTTTTCTGATCTCATTGATATTCTCATAAAACAATTTTTCCATTGACCAAGGATACTGTTATGATAAAATAAGGTAAACACTCTGTATATACATTTGCACATACAACTTAACCCTATTTTGCGTGGCGCCCTCTTTCGTCGTACTGTCTAAGTTTTGCTTCCTTAGTACAGATTCTTATACCGAATTCAAGAAACACGCTGCCAAGGTTTCTTTGCATTCTAATAGTAGAAGCAGCTTTTTATCGATCAAATAGAATAAGCTCAAGGCCGAGTTCGCGCTATAACCCATGACCCAGCTGGCTGCGTCCAATGCCAAGAAATGTGACTACAGACGAGAGCCCTGTCCCGCTTATCCCCGTAAATTATACTTCGCATGATTTTAATATTAGGTAATAGACTTCATTTGGTCTCAATTGTATGCTTTCAATGGTTAGTTTCTTATTTTTATAGTATTATCATACTCTATGGACACGTAAGATATCATATAATTATACTTTGTTAGCTAACAATATTCAGTAACGTCAAAATTTTCTTTTTAATTTCCTTTTCACCGAATTATTTTATTTTACGAAAATGCTCTTACTATTTTCTTTATGAATGCGATAGAGATTATGTTGATGAGACTCAAGATTTTTAAATTTTAGGATCAGAGAACATCGGGACTATTGCTTGAAAAGGACAATTTGAGAAATTATAATTTGCAAACATGCATGAAATATTCAATGGAATAGTACAAACATTTTGGGAAAACAAAATAATTTGGTAAAAAGAAAAAAAATTAATTTTGCATTTATTTTGCTGAAATCATTTTTTTTTATAAATTTAAAACGCCTTATGCGATTGTGCTAAAATTTGGTAAGCTGACAGCGCTCTATAGGTCAATAAACCCCGTATCAAAATTATGAGTAATATTAATTATTATTATTATTACTATTACTAATTACACCATCCATAATTCTACGCCATTGGAAGAAAGAAGTAAAGAGTACAATGTATATTAAGTAAATTTATTTACTACAAAAAAGGTACTTTTGATAATCCTCGAGTACTGTCATGGTTTATTCGAAATATGTAATTTTACCTACAATTACCTACAATATATCCACACACGTGAACCGTCTAAAGTGATACTTTATCCACTAGTGGAATAAAGTAACTTTATTTCACTAGTAGAATAATAAAAAATAATAAACCTATAATAAATGAAATTTAATTTATTTAGCTATTAACATTTATAGTAATAGACATTCCGTTTTTTGTTTTATCACATTTAACTTCCTTTCCGTTAATAACAACCCTTGTAGCATTGTTATAGTCCCCAAGCCAGCGACCTTTTTTCGAACTGATTACAAAAGTCATGAAAACGGTCTGGATCGCTTCGTTTTAACAAGTCTACCACGCTGTAAAATTTTTAGAATATGGGAAGGGCGCTTTTCCGCACTGCGAGTACTTAAACCTGTCGTTCTGGGCGGGTTATCTTTTGTGATTACAACACTCAAATTTTTTATTTGAATTAAAAGAAAATGTCCAACAAATAATGGAAAATGCACCAAGAACTTCTGTACGTGTTTTATCACAAATGGTGGGAGTATCAGTCGGTACCTGCCACACAGTGTTAAAAAAAGATTTGCGTTTGTTCTCCTTTAATTGTTTGTTATTGTTATCGCGATTATTCTTTAAAATAAAGTTATATAGTCATTAACGTTATTGAAACTGACAGCTGCTATACAGCTCGTTGAGAAATGAGGTTAAGTTGGTCGCTACAAGCTACTCCCTACGTCCAATGTGTCAGAGCCAACTTCGACCACGTTTTTATTTGAACGCTCGTTATATCCACACATATGAACCGTCTAAAGTGATACTTTATCCACTAGTGGAATAAAGTAACTTTATTTCACTAGTAGAATAATAAAAAATAATAAACCTATAATAAATGGAATTTAATTTATTTAGTTATTAACATTTATAGTAATAGACATTCCGTTTTTTGTTTTATCACATTTAACTTCCTTTCCGTTAATAACAACCCTTGTAGCATTGTTATAGTCCCCAAGCCAGCGACCTTTTTTCGAACTGATTACAAAAGTCATGAAAACGGTCTGGATCGCTTCGTTTTAACAAGTCTACCACGCTGTAAAATTTTTAGAATATGGGAAGGGCGCTTTTCCGCACTGCGAGCACTTAAAACTGTCGTTTTGGGCGGGTTCTCTTTTGTGATTACAACACTCAAATTTTTTATTTGAATTAAAAGAAAATGTGTTAAATAAGAAGCAAATTGGGTTGTCCGACAAAATAGAGGGCGCAATTGTCGAGTCCGACATCTCCAACATGTCGCTCTAGCGCGATACGGTTTTCCGATTACAAAACACCCAATTTTCATTTTAACTTACTATAAATTGCCTAAAAAACGTAGTCCATACCTTGTCCGACAAATTTTCAGGCGTTTTTTTCCAGTCCGACAACCGAAACATGTCGCTCAGTAAATAACTATGAATCATTGGCAGCAATTTTGACACAAAAATTAAATTAGGCAAAAATGGAAAACTCCACTTATAAAAAAGCAAGAGCAAAATTTAATCACAATCTCACAGTTTATAGGACGCTCATTATAAAAATGTAGAACGTATTTTTTTACCATTAGATTCAAAATGTACAAAAGTTAATGTCCAGTTTTAAATGTTATTGTTCTATTTGAAACGGTTTCGGGGATATGTGAAGAAACTTTCGAAGTCCTACATTTAAAGACATTTAACCCCTTCGGTAGCCATTTATCCTAGACACTTTTTCTCTTTAGTTTTAGAAAAAATGAGTATTACTTAATACCTCCAGGTTCTCTACAATATGTACAAATTTAACGTCTAAAATAAAGTAGGAGGTTTTTTAAATTGACTTTCAAAACATTATTAAATTGCTGTTGGAAACTATTATATTTGTTCCTTTTTTAACTAGACCATTATCGATGTAAGAAACTACAGAATGTAGTCGGATTTAAGTCTTTCTTTTGAAGTTTCATAAAGTTTGGTGTTAGTTCGTAATTAAAGCAATAAGTCAATAAAGGGTAGGGCTGTCTCTGCCTGAAGAGATCGTTGAAAGCAATTTGTTATTGATGGAAATCAAACAGCAAAAGTGGTGAATAGCTAGCTATAGGCCGAAACATATCTTATACAGGGTCTTTCACAATGTATGAAACTTTAAGACATAAAAATACGTATAAAAAACTGTTCCTTTTACAATTCAAGTGCAGATTAATTATAAAAGCTTCCCGCCAGTGAAAGGTTGTTTGATGAGTATACAGTTTGCATGTTATTGGTTTTGCGAACTGGGTAGGTAATGCTTTTTAAAATTAATTAGTATTCAGGTAATAAATAATAAAAAATAAAACAAATGAAAACAGTAATGACAGTTAAATAACTAATTGTTCATTCTGTTATACGTTGATTGACTGATCCAAAATAGATGTGCTAAATGTAGAAATAGCATCAGAGAACATTTTGAGCATTGAATATATTTTCTTTTATAAATATATGAGTAGTTACTATTAACTTTCAAACAAACAAATATTTTCTTCAAAACCTGTTGATGAACTTATGATACGAAATTATTTTTTGCTATACCAAGCTTCTATAATACATGAAATTCATAAAAAATATATTGCTATTGTTTTCACGAATACTGCTGCTTACTTAAGCGGATAAAGATCACACCATAAAAGTTAATTAATTTTTTCAATTGGACATTTATGGATAAGTAACAGAGATACAGCTGTTCAAAAAGAGGTTTTCCCAATCCAAATCAGTCAATCAGGTTTTGAATTATTTTCTCAACATATAATGTTGTCTGCAATAAACTCCTCACTGCTTTTCTCCATTTAAATTTCTCTATGCGTTTAATAGTTTACGAGATCCTCGAAGTAGTATCAAAATTGATTCAGCCTGTAGAGATATACGATCATAAGATTGTAAACATACCATTATTTCATATCTAACCTCTAGATTGGCGAGACCAAATTCGTTCCGTGCATAAAAACGTTGTTTTTTCTTCAGTACCGTTAAGGATGAAAAGTAGTAACAGTACTCTGAAAGTAAATTATAAATAGAAGTGAAATCCTTTATTGAGAATTAGTAATGGTAATACTGTCATGGAAATTTAAATAACCTATTAAAGCATTAAGTTATGGGTTGCGGTTAAGGAAATGAATCCGTTAAAGGTGAGACAATCTAACATACTTTTTGAATACGGTCGTTTTACTTCGGAGCTTTTTAGATTTTACATGAACAAACATTTTAGGCTTTAGTAAACCAACTACATCATATGATATTGCAATAAAAAAAATGCTGCAAAAAGGAAACAATTTTTAGTAGTAGCGAAAGTTTTGAAAACCTTCCATTTATTATCAGAACTGCTGGTATCGAGAGGGAATGATATGTATAATATCTCCTCACAATATTGGTTGTTGCCACTTCCATCGGCCCAAATATAAGCGAGATCGACTAATTAATGAATCTCTTACATTTATTATACCAAAACATCCCGCCATTGTCTAACTCTGTCTCATACCACATTTTTTTAATATCCCTGGAAATGAAAATCTACAGCATTTAACTCTATCACGTTTTTACATATACAGTGTGTCCCAAAATGATGGAACAAAATTAATATTTTTTTCCAGTTGAAATTTAAAAACGGGTCAATTAGTAAATAGAAATTGTCACTTTTCTGCAATATTTTCTATTTTTTTTAGCCATGTTTGACAGACCTATAACATTACCGACATTTTTTTTAGGACGCTCTGTATTTTATATTATAAATGGATAACCCTTCTAAAGACAAATTCAGCGATATAAGGTTATACCTACTTTTTTATCATAAATGTCAAAAAATGGATGAATTAAATGAAAACAATAATTTAGTACTACTTTTTATTTTATTACACCAAATGTTCAAAGTGACCTCCATTAACCATTGCACAAAGCCCAATTCGGTGTTCAATGTTATCAATTACATTTTGAATAACAAGAATTAAATGAAAACAATAATTTAGTACTACTTTTTATTTTATTACACCAAATGTTCAAAGTGACCTCCATTAACCATTGCACAAAGCCCAATTCGGTGTTCAAAGTTATCAATTACATTTTGAATAACATTTGGTGTTATGTTTCGAACTGCACATACACTTTGCTTTTTAGATAACCACACAAAAAACATCTAGTGAAGTTAAGTCAGGGGAGCGTGGTGACCATTCACGCGGCCCTCTTCTGCCTATCCGTCGATTTGGGTAAACTTCATTAAGGTAATTTCTTACATCGAGGCGAAAATGTGGAGGGACACCATCTTGTTCAAAACAGACATCACCAGCAGGCATATCGTACTCATTAGGGTTGGGAAAAATTAATTCCAGGCCTGGAATCAGCTGAAAACGCAAGAAATCCAAATAAATGTCGCTTGTCAAATTGCCTTCAAAGAAATAAGGTCCCAGTATGCGATTTCCTACCATTCCAACCTAAACATTCACTTTTTCCTGCATCTAATGCGGATTTTCTGGGCTCCAAAACCTAGTATTTTGCCTGTTCACGGTTCCGTTTAAGCAAAAAGTTGCTTCGTCAGTGAAAATTATGTGTGTTTTAAGTTGTGTTGTCTTTCAATTAAATTTCTAATTTCCTTACTAAACTGTAATCTTCTGTTTGTGGCATCTGCCGCAGTTCTTATAAGACGTTAATTTTGTAAGGATGCCACTTTTGACACTTCAGAGTTCTATTAAAAAAAATGTTGATAATGTTATAGGTCTGACAAACATGGCTCAAAAAAAAAAAAAATAGAAAATGTAGCAGAAAAGTGACAATTTCTATTTAGGTAGTAAATGACCTGTTTCAGAGATTTTTTAAAATCTGAACTGGAAAAACAGAATATGAGTTTTGTTGCATCATTTTGGGACACACTGTATACATATCATATATGCATCGTGTATAACAATAACAATAAACCAACTGGCAATTACTGTAATTATGCGGAAGTGTAACAAAACATTTAAACACAATTTTACTCAATTAGAGTAATACTGAACAGCCAAGACACTTTTAGATGTAGTGACAGTTAAGAAACAACCAATTTTTAAGTTAAAAGTAGATGTTCTGCCCCAATAAAAAAGTAACAAAACATTCAGATTCAGACACCATTAATATTTGACGATATTTTTAAACAAAAGAATTCGAAAGGAATTTGCTTTAGATATTGGGCTAAATAGTAGTAGTTGGCAACAAGCGGCGTCACTCGGCTACACTTATGACATAGGTCAGCGGTACTATAGAACAATGATGTGTATATTACTATTTTTTTCTAGGCAACATTTTCAAAGGTAAATGTTTAGTAATCAATTTCATTATCAGGACCAGTTTTCTACTAAAAATAAATATTTAATTTCGTACACCCTGTATCGTTACTGATAATATATTGAGATTACGGTACCTAAAATAAAATAATATTTTAATAACAAATTATCTAAAAATCTCAAATCGTCAATTTGTCACTCTTGCATTGTTGTAAAGTTAATGATTTGGTGGTGTAGTACTGTTAAGAACATTTTTAAGTAACATTTTTGAGCGCAGTATGGCATCAAATCGAAACTGCAATATCTCACAGGAATAAACATAAAATTTTATATTCCGATTACTCTTAAGGGAGCCGTTTTTCACGAATGTCGGTGGGATACTTTTTGCTCACATTATCATTAGTTTCGTGTCGAGAGAGTTTGTAAGTTGTTTTTACCGTGGTTTTTGTCACTAACGAAAAATTTGTAAAGGCTAGATTTTCACGATCATGAATTACGATATATGGCTCTTTTTATATATTTTTTTCATTATATGTGTTAAATTCATGAGACAATAGCGTAATAAGCTTAAAACATGTGTGTACGCTTTTTTCACAAACTCGCAAAAGAGGGCTTTGCATCTTTATACAGGGTGGTCCGAATTTTATGCAGGAAACTTCTAGGGCAGATAGATCTCTTTAAGATAATATGTGTTTGCCCTATAAACATTGGTCTGGAACAGACCCGTTTTAGAGATACAGGGTGTTGAATCTCCGGAATCTATTAACCGATCTCAATAAAATTTGGTACAGATAATGTATGACAGTAGGCCTTGCATCCCCTAAAATATGAGTTTTAAAGATTTAACCAGTGGTGTACAACTGGACAGGGGTCAACCTTTTTTTTACAAAAAAACTACGCCACTGCATTTTCTACAAGTTATTGTAACGGATTTATATTCTAATGCACAAAATACATAAAAAAGGTAACTTGAATTTTTTCCCTAAGATTCGCCGTTTTCAAGTTATTCATCCCAATACAATCCCCTTGTGCAGACATTTCTACCCATAATATGTTTATGGTATAAAGTAAGTGCAATTTGTAAGCACATCAACAAAATTCTTTGCACTTGTTTCCACACCACCTTAGTTCCTTACGCATTTTAATTTCCCCTGGAAGCCACTATCTTTACAAATAAGGACACCTTAAATCAAAATAATAATAAATGTACATTTACCAAAGGCGAAGGGTAGTGAATTTTCACAACCTGCATATTTGGTCACAAGAAAATCCTCATGAAATTCGTACAAGATCTTTTCAACACGAATTTTCTGTGAACGTGTGGCTCGGAATAATTCGCAATAAAGTTTGTGGACCTTTCTAAACCCGTCTAAATTCCCAGTCATTTCTAAACTTTCTAGAAAACCATCTATTTGAATTATTAGAGGATGTTCCATTAAAGCTGGATACAATGGATGGTGCTCCTGCGCATTCTGGGAGAATAATATAAGAATGGCTTAATTAAAATTATTTGGGTCGATGGATAGGTAGAAGACTAAATGCCAATGTCAACCATAATTATGCAGAGGGTTCAGTGTCTTGGCCAGCCAGATTGACATATCTAAACCCCCTGGACTTCTATGTTTGGGGTTATCTGAAAAGTAAAGTTTATTCTACTCCAACACATACAAGACCACAACTACTTCAACGAATAGAAGACGAGTGTAATACAATTGTTGTAAATACGTAACGTTAATTTTGTTTCTTGTTTAGTTGCTGCTGCTTGGTAAATATATTTTTATTATTATTTTGATTTAAATTGTTCTTATTTGTAAAGTATTAGGCCTCTAGGGAAAACTAAAACACTGCCAGGAACACTACCTCACAGGTGGTGTAAATAATTTTGTTGATGTGCTTACAAATTGCACTTACTTTTAAGTATAAGCATAAATATTCTTGTAATATTATGGTTAGAAGTGTCAGCCACAAGGCAAGTATTGGTTTGAATAACTTGAGAACGGCGAATCTTAGGGAAAAAATTAAAGTTACCTTTTTTACGTATTTAGTGCATTAGAATATAAATACGTTACAATAACTTGTAAAAAATGCAGTGGCGTAGGTTTTTTTGTAAAAAGGGGGAGACACCTGTCCAGTTGTACACCACTGGTTGAACCTTTAAAGCTCATATTTTAGGGAATGTAAGGCCTACTATCTGTACCAAATTTTATTTAGATCGGTTAATAGATTCCGGAGATATAAACAAAAAAACAATTTTTTTTAACAACTTCAACACCCTGTATCTCTAAAACGGGGCTGTTCCAGACCAATGTTTATAAGGCAAACACATATTATTTTAAAGAGATCTATCTACCCTCGAAGTTTCCTGCATAAAATTCGGACCACCCTGTAGAAGCATTCGACTACTAAAAATTTAATATAACTTCAATTAGTATAAAATTTTTTATCCTGAAAATGTATATATATTCATTTCATTCTACAAGTATATCATTTTAATAGCAAATAAAGTGATGTTTCTTAAAAAATTTCCAGTTTCTCAGAATCTCTACCAACAAAAAACATGGCAGAGAATAAAAGAGTTTCTAGTATTCCTTAGGACCTCTATGTTTTAGATCAAATCAAAAACTTCGGTTGCACCAAAAAATCCTTTCTATAAAATTTAGTTGAAATTCTTAGAAAAAGGAGTTAATAAAAAATCAAAATAAATAGTTATTTATTGTACTAGACTATAAAACAATATTTTATGTGAAAAATTCACGAGCGACGAGGGAGCAAGTGAATTAATTTCACGAGTCGATAATATATTTCATCGTTGCGTATAATATTCAATTTTTTTTTGGTACAGCAAAAATGAAAAACAATAAAAAAAATCAATTTCTAATTGTGTCACGTTTTCAAATCTCAGTGGGTAATTGTGGTTACTAGGCAGAGTGCCTGGAAGCGGAATAAATAACTATTGTTTAATTCTGCCCTGTCGGTTCTGCTTTATTTGTTTGTTCTGAACAAAGTAAAAGCGCAGTAGAAATTGAAGGGGAAGAACTTACTTCAGACATGGAAAAAGATGCATTAGAGGTCGTGGGGAAACTCTTGCATAAAAAAAATCGAGGTTGATATACGAAAAAGAATGTTCGTGCTTTGGAAAGTGGAAAAGCGCAAATACTATTAATGACATACTTTCTGAAGAAGTCAAAGAAAGTAAGGTCGTTCACATGATGGACTTATTACTCGATGCTAAAGTCAACGTTGCTGGTAAATGGTAAATGATAATTGTGACATTTCAAAGTAAGTAATATAGAATATTCAATAGCGAGAAAGGTGATTCTTATGTAGAGTGTTTTACGAAGATTCTGAAAATATAAAATTGGAAATCAAACTATCGTCCTATTTCATTGATCTCAAACGTAGTTAAAATTATTGAAAAAATCCTCAAAGCAAGAATCTCTAACTTCTTAAATAAATCTAATATTATATCAGATGATCAGTACGGCTTTAGAGAGGGGAAGATGCAATACATCATTTGACTTCATGTTTGTATGATGCAATGGATAAGCGTATCCCTACTGTCTGTATTTTTTTTGATCTCTCTAAAGCATTTGATACCGTATGCCATAAGAGATTGTTGGAAAAAATTGAATGCTGTGGATTGAGAGGTAACGTATATGAACTTTTAAAGAGTTATCTGTCTGATAGAAATATGTGAATATTGATGGGGTTTCTAGTGATGCAAGAATTGTTAGTTATGGGGTTCCGCAGGGCACACTACTGTTTACTATACAGGGTGTCTCATAATTAGCTGCCAACCCTGAACAGGCCGATTCTATGATCAAATCTAAGTAAAAAAGTTCATATGAAAATGGGTCCGGAAATGCTTCCTAAGGGCAGAGGGACTCATTGAAGAGGGAGGAATGGAAATCATTTTTTTGCAATATCTCTCAATCGCGTTGTGATAAATGAATGAAATTTGGTATACACAGCTAAATTTTGATGAGCAATTTGATGGACTAATCCATTTATTTCCACAAGGTCCATTGGGGTGGGTACGGGGGGGCCCTTGGTACTTTGCGTGTGTAACTTTTTCATCTTTGACTTTTTAACAAATTGGACAGCAAATTCCGTTTTCCCGAACTGTTTTACGTTAAAAAGGTACTCTTGTTTCAAATCGTTATCTTTAACGGTTTCTGAGAAAATCGCTCTTGAATTAATCCCACTTTGGTCAATTTCATAGTAATTTAAACAAAAAAAATTTTTTTGTTTAAATTTAATCTAATTTTAATAAAAAAATAATAATAAAAAATTAAATTAAATAAAAATTAATCCTTTAAATGGAAAAGAGAGGAAAGGAAAATTATTATTATTATTTTTTGTTTAAATTACTATGAAATTGACCAAAGTGGGATTAATTCAAGAGCGATTTTCTCAGAAACCGTTAAAGATAACGATTTGAAACAAGAGTACCTTTTTAACGTAAAACAGTTCGGGAAAACGGAATTTGCTGTCCAATTTGTTAAAAAGTCAAAGATGAAAAAGTTACACACGCAAAGTACCAAGGGCCCCCCCGTACCCACCCCAATGGACCTTGTGGAAATAAATGGATTAGTCCATCAAATTGCTCATCAAAATTTAGCTGTGTATACCAAATTTCATTCATTTATCACAACGCGATTGAGAGATATTGCAAAAAAATGATTTCCATTCCTCCCTCTTCAATGGGTCCCTGTGCCCTTAGGAAGCATTTCCGGACCCATGTTCATATGAACTTTTTTACTTAGTTTTGATCATAGAATCGGCCTGTTCAGGGTTGGCAGCTAATTATGAGACACCTTGTATAATTAAACAACCTACTTTCCCTAAAAACTAAAGGTAGAGTAATTAGCTTCGCGGATGACACTGCAATTCTTTACCGGGGCAGATGACTGGAAAGAATTGAAAATAAATGCTGAAGTTTACTTTAGTATTATTAAAGATTGGTTTGCACACAATAAGTTAACATTAAATAACGATAAAACAAAATACCTGACTTTCACAACTTATACATCTAGTTTACCACTTTACCAGATATGGGACATTTGTGTATAAACCAAACAACACAAATTCTAGAAATTGACTCCATTAAATATTTGGGAATAGTTATAGAAATGGATAATTAGAATAATTTATAACAAAAAAATAACATGTTCAAATGATCAATTATTTAAGGAAAGTAAGATTTTTGATATCAGACAATTATTTTGTTAATCCGTTCTTGTTAATGTAAAAAAAAGGTAAAATAAAGCTAAACTCTATCGAGCATAAATATGAATATGAAGTAGAGAATATAATGTAAGAATACCAAAGTGCGAAAAATTAGTTGGGCTACGAAATTGTGATTAGTACATAGCAGCAAAATTTTTTATCATATTACCTGAAGATATGAAAATTGAAAAATATTAATAAATATAAATTTAAAATAAAATCATGGATATTGGTCGGAAAATGCTTAATGACGTAT
>NW_019417561.1:0-9581 GCF_000390285.2 Anoplophora glabripennis
CGTAGAAACAAACACGACACCCTCCCAACCGGGCGCGGCGGCCCTGATTGACGCAACGAAGCGTCTTCAGGACGACCATGGTGTCGAATATGCAAAAATTATTCGACTTCTAATGGCTCATCGGCCTTCCCAACCCTCCTCGCTTAGAATTTCGTCCTGGAACCTTGACGGGTTCCGGGCCAAAAAAACGAAACTCGTGGACATCTTGAACCGTCTAAACATAGACGTTATGGCTGTCCAGGAGACCTACCTCAGCGAGGCATCCCGTACCTCCATCCCTGACTATGACATATACAGACATGACAGAAACCGTAACGGGGGTGGTGTTGCACTCATAGTAAAGAAGTGCATCGACCACTATCCGCTGCAGCGGCTCCAAACTCAAAACACAGAGGCCGTGGCGATAGCGGTGAGATCGCTACGGCATGGAGACGTTGCGGTGGTGTCCTGTTACCACCCACCCAGACTACCACTACTTGACAATGACTTAGACAAAATCCTTTCCTGGCCCCAGACAATTGCCATCGGGGACTTCAACGCGAAGTCCCCCATATGGCACAGCGGGACGACGACCACAAGAGGTCGCGTCCTGCTGAATTACCAAGACAGACACGACGACTTGACTATACTCGGACCGACAGAACCGACACATTACGGACCCGTAGGACGCCCCGACGTTATCGACATTGCCCTCTTAAAATCTATACCGTTAAATGCCCAAATATCCACCCAATACGAAGGGTCTTCCGCCCACAATCCAATATTTCTGGATCTGGGGCGAAGACAGAGATATGAAGGCACCTTCACGAGGAGGTTCACTGACTGGGAGCGTTTCCGAACAGTAATGCAAGGAAACATGGCGCTCCCAGTCATCGAAACCACCCATGATCTGGAGGCGGCAATCCTCTCCCTTGAGACTGACATTAAAAACGCCCTGACTCAGACTACGACGGAGACTATTGTCCCCCGACTGACAAACCCCCGGGGCACCCTCCCCGATGACATAAAAAACTTAATACGTGACAGACGACGTGCGAAACGGCTTGCCACCCGCACCCGCCTCCCCCGACACAGACATGACTTAAACGTACTTAACAGACGGGTGAAGGCGGCTCTGGATGAACTGGCCCAGGATAACTGGGCTAGGCACCTGGAGTCGCTGGATCCACAAGACAACAGCCTCTGGAAAACGCAGAGGGCCCTGCGACAGACCGCTCGCCGTAAAATTCCTCCAATCCACGGTAGTGTGGGGGTGGTTTACACGAACCAGGAAAAGGCCGAGGCTTTCGCCGATAGCCTGGAACTGCAGTGTAGACTGCCTCAGCTGCCCGACGAAGACGAGGAATTCGAGATAGTGGCTGAGCGCGCGGCCCGACGCGTCGACAGAGAGCCAGACAATGACATAATCCCCCCCGCAACACCTGACGAACTAAGACTGACAATACGCAGACTTAAAAACAGAAAAGCCCCCGGACCCGACAATATACATAACACGACACTTAAACGACTACCACACAAGGGCCTCATGGCCCTACTAAACATAACAAACGCGACACTCAGACTAAGACACTTCCCTACCCGCTGGAAAACAGCAAACATAATCCTTATCCCAAAACCCAACAAAGATCACACCATCCCATCCAACTACCGGCCCATTAGCCTGCTCCCGGCTATGAGCAAAGTGGTAGAAAAAATTATCCTAACCCGTCTAAGAACCCACTCCCAAGAACTGCAAGTCATTCCAGACGAGCAGTTCGCCTTCCGACCCAATCACTCCACTGAACTCCAAATCCTTCGCCTTACCGAGCACATCACGGCGGCCTTCAACAGGGGACAGTACACTGGTGCTGTCTTCCTGGACGTCGCAAAGGCCTTCGATACGGTTTGGCATGAAGGCCTACTGATGAAAATGCTCACCAACCAATATCCCATATCCTTTACCAAACTCATAAAATCCTACCTACACCACCGAAAATTCCGCATCCAAATCCAAGATTCCCTTTCCACCACCCGTCCCATGGAGGCCGGTGTCCCCCAGGGCACCGTCCTGTCCCCACACCTATACACCATTTACAACTCCGACATCCCACATCCCCCCAACACCAACATATACTTATACGCCGACGACCTGACAATCACATCCCAATCCGTAGATCCTAGATATTCCGTCTACCTCCTCCAAAGCTCCTTAGACCAACTTGAAACCTGGTGCAACAGGTGGAAAGTCAAAATTAATCCCAACAAAAGTTCGGCTATCCTTTTTACCAAACGAAAAATCCCACAAAACCTTGACAGACTGACACTATCCCAGGAACCCATCTCCTGGAATCGACAAACACGATACCTGGGCGTGACGATGGACCAGCGTCTCACGTGGAAACCGCACATCGTGGAGACGGTGGCGCGAGCGAAGACCACCAGGGCTAGGCTCTATCCCTTACTCAAAGGTGGAAACACCCTCAGTTTAAGGAATAAGCGAAAGCTTATCAAGGTGGTACTTCAACCGCAGCTAACCTACGCCTCCACGGCGTGGGGTCACGCCATTGACTACGTGACCGACAAACACAAAAGACCTAGACACCAACTTTTTGACCCTGGGTGACCACCCCAACGACATCCCCTCTCCCCCTGCCCGCTAACCTTTTCTGTTTCAGAGACCGCCAGGATCAAGAAACGAAGACAACGACACACGCACGCACGGACGCACCCAGCCACCCACGCACCCGCGCGCATATAGACACACACACACACACACTCACACACACACACACACACACACACACACGCACGCACACACACGCACACACCCACACACCTTAACCCTCCCCTCCCGCGCTAGCCTAAGGGCCACCTTAGCAAAGCGTATCCCAGGCTGCATAGCCGCACTACCCTTCCCAACCATACCACACATAAACATGACATCACTCCCGGGGTTCACACAGACGAACCGACGAAGCAAGAAGAGCGCCAGAAGAAAGGGCCCTAGCCGGCGGGTCCAACCTAGGACAAAAGGAGGTCCCACAAAGCTCCTACACCGGCCGCATTTGCGGTTACCTTCAGCAAGTCCTCCTGGTCCTGTGGGGCCTGAATTAGGACCAGGGACATTTCCTGTTTATTTTGACGGCTCGCCATGCGGTGCACTATTGCGCCGGGGAGCCCTTGTCGTGCGAGGTCGAGTTGGACCTCACTTGGTGAAGGTGTGGTACTCCTCGCCTTTGTCTGTCAGTGTCTTTGTCAATAATCTGTGGTCATTAGGTGTGTTTGGGTATATGGCTACACCGTCTTTGGTCAGTTTGGCTTTTGTGTAGTTAATGTTAAGTGTCGTGAGTATTTTTTGAACTTGCGTCCACCGTTCTTGCTTTCGCAAGATTACCAGGAGGACCTGTTTGGTTTTGTCTGTCTGGGGGGGGGGCTCGTGTTTGGTGTTTGTGGTCGTGTTTTGTTTGTTTTGTCTGATTTTTTATGTCTGGGGGCTTCGTCCTCGCTAGAGGATTTCGCCGTGTTTTTTGCGTTTCTCTGTGCGTGTGTGTGTGGGGAGTGTGTGTGTGCCTGTCTGGGTATATTGTCTGTCATTTGTTTGTAGATGAGTTTGTCGAGTTTTTGGTGTAATTTAGTGGTTTTCGTCCCAAAAGTTTGTTTTTTTGTAAATCGACGATTTGCTGTGTCATGGTTAGTATTTGTTGGTATTGTCGGATGTTTTGTTCTGTGAGTTCGTGTATTTGGGCAGGGACACAATGGAAAATATTAAATATAAGATATAATATATAACATATTAAATATAAATGTTTGACACAATGATAATAATTTGATGATAGATTATAACAATTTGACCAATGAGTAGTATTCTTCGGCACAGCTTTATCAGACATATTTGAAATAATGTGGAAAGCAAGACATTAATAATTGTTTCTTTCTGATTACCATTTTACAGACATTAAACTCGACAAGAAAACAAAAACACTTTATTTATTAGTTAGTTGGAGAGGCGGTATGGAAATGGTACATTAATTTGATTGGTCAAATATAAGATATAAATATTAAATTCCGACGTGTCGAAGAATATTTCTTATTTGTTATCTTATTTTCCCATTGTGTCACTATATGAAATAATATTTATCGAATTTTCTATTTTATATTTAATATTTTATATTTATATTTAATATTTTTCCATTGTGTCCCGGCCTTTTGTTGTTTTAGCGTCTCGTTTTCTTGTTTTTGTGATAGGTGTTCGTATAAATCTGTTTGTGGTCATGTTTTTTGGTGAAGCGGAGACTCTTGAAGAGGGTCTTTCGCTGTCTGTATCGTCCATGTATCTATATATGTTCTCCTTGTGTTCGGAGTCCGACATTTTTTGCGTGTGTGTGTGTGTGTGTGTGGATGTGTACGTTGTGTATGTAACGAGCGTTCAAATAAAAACGTGGTCGAAGTTGGCTGACACATTGGACATAGGGAGTAGCTTGTAGCGACCAACTTAACCTCATTTCTCAACGAGCTGTATAGCAGCTGTCAGTTTCAATAACATTAATGACTATATAACTTTATTTTAAAGAATAATCGTGATAACAATAACAAACAATTAAAGGAGCTGCGGAAAGTGTCCCCCTCCTTGTTATAACAATAAATTAAAGCAGCTGCTGAAAGTGTCCCCCTCCTTGTTCCAAGCACTTTTCACACCTGTTCCTCAAAGAATTAAAGACATTTTCTAAGATGCTCGGGGTATTGTTAATTTCACGAATCTTGTCTATAAGTCGAGCCTGCAGATGGTTTAAATCAGGAATAGGCAGTTCAAAAATAGTGTTTTTAAGGTAAGGCCACAAAAAGAAATCACACGGCGTAATATCACATGACCTCGGTGGAAATTCATGTTCAGCATTGAGACTTATTAGTCGATTTTGGAAAACTTCCCTCAACATATTCATCGTCTCGCCTGCCGTATGTGCCCTTGCGCCATCTTGTTGAAAGTAAAAGTTTGTAATTTCGTTTTCTTCCAGCTGGTTAACAAAAGGAGCGATAATTTCTTCTCTATACCTTTGCGCAGTAAGAGTACCATTAAAAAAAATAGGTCCATAAATCCTCCTTCGATTGAGAGCACACCAAACTCCAATTTTTTGAGCGTGTAGAGGGCCCTCGACAAAAAATTTATCTGTTTTTTCAGAAGACCACATTCTCATATTCTGTGAGTTTACGTAACCACTTAAATGAAACCAGGCTTCATTAGAAAAAAAAAGGTGATATTATGAAGTTCACCGTAGTTGTTTAAAAACCATTCACAAAATACAGCCCGGAAAATCAACTTCATGAAGTTCTTGCTGAAGGTATGGTACTCCTCACCTTTGTCTGTCAGTGTCTTTGTCTAGTCTGTGGTCTTTAGGTGTGTTTGGGTATATGGCTATACAACAGCATATAAACCAATCAGCAGTCTAGGTCTCGGGCAGAGATATGGAGTAGGGAGAATGAGCGTCAAGATGCGCAAACTTGCTAATAAAGGAGGTCGCCATTTTGAAGGCTATAGATACGAGGGGGGACTGCATTACATTACCAGGTCAGTTCTAAAATTTCTAATTAGAAACGCACATAACTTTACATTAAATTTGAAATGAAATATAAACTATCAAATACGTACTTTTGAAATTTTCAATTACAAATTAATTATTTCGTCACTTATCGTGACATCCTCAGGACACTATATCTCAATATTTATTATATAATAAATATTTAAATTTTTATGAAGTGCATATGTAAAAATTTAAATATTTATTATATAATAAATATTTAAATAATTATACTACCACTTCATAAAAAATATATTAAATACTATATTACCCAAGAACAACGGCTAAAGTTGTATCATTACTGCATAGGATATTATTACCTATCATATATGTATAAATCTGCACACATTCCGACATTGTGCTTATCTTTTACATTGAATTAATTGAATGATACTTTAATTATGTTATAGCTATCTTGTTTCACAGAAGGTTCAACAGAGAATATTAATCACACCAATAATAATATATTTTTGATNTTATCTTTTACATTGAATTAATTGAATGATACTTTAATTATGTTATAGCTATCTTGTTTCACAGAAGGTTCAACAGAGAATATTAATCACACCAATTATAAAATATCTTTGAGACGATAAACTTTAACAGTTTGTAGTAGGTACACAATTTATATGAAATAAAAAAAAATTGCGATGTAGTTTCTAAATATTTTGTATATTAAAATAAAACACTGTATAACTAACATATTTATTTACTGATGGTTGAAAATAATTAATTTATTTAATTTTTGTCAATGCAGGGCCTTAATTTCTTTTCTTAAAGACTGAATTGTTTTTTAGCACTGTAAAACTTCGGTAAGTTTCCTGTCTAGGTTTCAATATAACATTTTTCGTTGCAACTGTAGTAGATGTACTGCAAAGATATTTTCATTATTAAAGTTATTCATTAAACTGAAGCCAAATTTTTTGTCGATAATCTTACCTATACGAATGTATATGTTTTCATTGCCATAATTCTAATTCTCTTAGCACTACTATCAGTACTAGTATTACCATTCGATGTATTCTGAACACTGAAAATAAAATTACTGTAAATATTATTTCATAATTTATTAGGTCCGCATCAAACAATTTGACAGGGTACGTATTTAACATCCTTAGCATTATTATTATTTTTAAAGTACAAATCTTTATTATCTTAAATCCAGTTGTCTCTTCTTTTTACGTTGAACCTTCTCGAACTTCAGTAACATTATAGGTCAAAGATTATCCACTTGATTGTAACATCGATTTGCTGGTCAAAGCTCCTGTATTAATTGAACTCGATAAAGTATTCTCGCTCAAAATGGAAGAAGATACACCACAAAATAATTTTATGGAAGGTACAGAGTTGAGTCGTACTGTTCTTGAAGAAGAACAGTACGACTCAACTCTTTGTGGAAGCACAAAAGGGGACAAAATCATCTGCTTTAAAGTGTTCAGAGCAAATTACGTTATTTTTTGTCCATACCCAATTTTCTTTTTCGATAGAAAGAACCTTTAGCCACTCCTTCTGTAAAGTTTCATTTCTAGGAAAGCTACAAATAAAAAAATTACATGTTTACAATAAAAATTTAGAATAAAAAGTGGAAATATCTTATTTTTGTGTACAGCTACCTAAATATTTAGAAATGTTTTGTATTGGACATCTTCTGCAATTTGCGCTTCCTTTCACAGTACAAAGCACAAGACATATTTAAAGTTCAATAAAAACGAAATTTACAAACAAAAATATGAATAACCTCAAAAAACACACCTGCGAACCTAACGTCAACAACAACTGCGTCACTGCGTGACGTAAAAGCCTTCAAAATGTCTGCGCCCGTAGCGTCNCTATGGCTAGAAATTGGCCTCAATGATTTGGGATCGAGGGGGATTATCCCTCTTTATCCTGCCTCATCTCGTGTAGGCCTGGACAGCCTTCGTAGGTGGGCCCCATCCGTCGTCTACCCCGACCGCAAATGCGGCCGGTGTAGGCGCTTTGTGGGACCTCCTTTTGTCCTGGCTGGGCCCCGCCGGCTAGGGCCCTTTCTTCTGGCGCTCTTCTTGCTTCGCCGGCTCGTCTGTGTAAACCCCGGGGGTAGTGTCATGTTTATGTGTGGTATGGTTGGGTAGGGTAGTGCGGCTATGCAGCCTGGGATGCGCTTTGCTAAGGTGGCCCTTAGGCTAGCGCGGGTGGGGAGGGGCAAGGAGGGTATGGGGGGTGTGTATGTGTGTGCGTGTCGTTGTCTTCGTTTCTTGATCCTGGCGGTCTCTGAAACAGAAGAGGTTAGCGGGCAGGGGGGGAAGACATATCTAAAGTTCAATAAAATCGAAATTGATAAACAAAAATATGAATAACCTCAAAAAACACAACTGCGAACCTAACTTCAACAACTGCGTGACGTAAAAGCCTTCAAAATGGCTGCGCCCGTAGCGTCCTTAGAAATGTGGATGCGCACTCGTCGAAGCTCATTCTCCCCTACTCCATATCTCTGGTCTCGGGCGGCACCTTTGATCTACTGAAATTCAGTGTGTGACGTCACCGGCCGCCATTTGAGGAGAGAAGACAGAGCCTCATTAGGGATATTTGCAATTTTTATTCTCCTCGTCCAGGACTGTATTATCGATATTTATATAAACGTATTTTCTAAAAATTAATGATATAAGCCGCTTAACAAACATCTCCACACAATCGATGGGTTTTATGTAAATTATTCAAATTTTCCATTAATCCCTACGGTGGCTACTAATTACCCAAGTTCTTGCCCTAAAATATCGAAATTTGAAATCGGAGACATTATATAAATTTAAAACAATTAAAAAAAATTTTTTTAATTATTTTAAATTTTAATTTTCAATTCATCTAGGATATTAACTTTGTTAATCAAAAATAGAGATCAAACTAATCATAATTGGACAGAACAGAAATATTACCTATACAAGCTTTGTTTTTGAGGCGCTTGCGAATTGTTTACAAACTATAAAAGATTAGACCGGTCCAATTATTTCATTAACAGCTGACCGCGTTAACTTTACAATAATGTGCCGTATGATTACTTCTGATGGTTTACAGTGCTGCAGAAACAAAGCTGTACCTTACAGTCATAAATGACTGTATAAGTATCATTATATTTATAAGGGCAAGTGTAAATATTAAAAAAAAAACATGTAAATTTACCTTACAAGGTCCTTAGGGAAGGTAAAGAAACTTTTTGAAGAATTGTATCATTTATTAGGACAGTTTCTGGCTTCACACACGTCCAGTTTTTTATCCATTTCTGGGTAGTTCACAGACCAGGAGCGGCTAAATATGCGACAGCGCTCCTGTTGAACTGCGCATGCGTCTGTTATGACCATAATTATACTACCCATTTTTCAAGTTCCTCGAACACCTTGTATAGATATTAAAAGTAATTTTCTTGTAAATAAATTGTGTATGTTGTACCATTATGTAAGATTATACAATAATTGTAATAAGTTGAAATATATGTCATCATAGCAGTATATAATTTTTGTTTAATTCTTTATTATTTTTTACCTACCTATCACAGCCAAAAAAACAACAGCATTGTTTGATTTTCGCTTAACTGTTACATATTTTTTTCTAACTTTGTTTACATAAAAAAAACTTTTTAAGTATATATGAAAATAGAAAACAAAAGTGCGACTCAAATGTTTATCATGTTACTATTTTGCTTTATTTTTATCATACATTTCTGGAATGTACTGCAATATAAGCAAGACTTGAGAAATGAGCATTATTTTTGTCCTAACTAATGATATTGGTAGCCTTATTTTTATTCAGTTTGTTGTCAATAGTGGGAAGATTAGAGGCCAAATTTCAAAGAAAAACAGCAAATTTTCTCAATTGTCGACGTTTCGTCACTTATCGTGACATCCTCAGGACACTATAAAATTTAATAATTTCAAAATTACATCACAATTTATAAATAACAAACTTAACATTAAAATATTAAAAAATTAAAAAAGTGTGTCTAAAACATTACAATAAAATGAATACAGTAATATCTATATAAACATGAAAAAAAAA
>NW_019417561.1:10064-11285 GCF_000390285.2 Anoplophora glabripennis
AGGAGATAAAAAGGTAATGTTTGTAAACTTTTTGTTTGGTTTTTGTTCACCCTTGGTCTCGTACGACAAAATAACTCTAATTTGATTTATATTTTAATACATGATCTTGATGTATGTGTACGCTATTCTCTACCTATATCTATACTGTCCAAGATTGTTATATGACATACTATGTATAACGAGACTAGGAAAACACAGTGAAACACTTAAATCTGTAATGTGAGTAACATATAAACAATATACGTAGATTTAATTTTAATTTAAAATTTTCTTTTTCGCATGTTATGTACAGGTTGTTGTTTGTTGCGTTTCTTGTTCATTCACCATATTTTGTTATTTTATTATTTATTATATAAAAACATTTTGTTTGTGTAATTTTAATACTTTTCTTTTTAAATTTGTGACATATCAAAATTGTTAGTGTGTCTGTATTTGTAATTTTTTTTTTTTTCATGTTTATATAGATATTACTGTATTCATTTTATTGTAATGTTTTAGACACACTTTTTAAATTTTTTAATATTTTAATGTTAAGTTTGTTATTTATAAATTGTGATGTAATTTTGAAATTATTAAATTTTATAGTGTCCTGAGGATGTCACGATAAGTGACGAAACGTCGACAATTGAGAAAATTTGCTGTTTTTCTTTGAAATTTGGCCTCTAATCTTCCCACTATTGACAACAAACTGATTATTTTTGTCTTTTTGGAAGTATGTAGGTAATTCTGAAACTAATAAAAACAATTTACAAACATTGCTAATGTTCGCATTCTGGCAACTAATAATTCTCTCAAAAGTAAATACATCGGTAAAACTTTCTAACACGAAAAGTCCTGAGTCCTGAGTTTGTTAACTGTATTATATGTAATATTTCATAAAACAGACATTTAATAAAGTTTAAGATTTAAGAGAAGAATTATACTCCGCGGTCGAAATTAGAGAGAGTGACTCATCGCTAGCTTTTGGACTAGTAAGGGGGATGAAGCGTGCCGGGAACGAAAATCCATTGGCGTATCTGCGTAAAAGGCAACAAGATATAGAAAATATTGAAAAAAGATAATAAAACATAACATCTAATATTTTTTACGGTTTGCTATAACCGGCATTTTGATTATTACAGCATTTTAAAACGTCCCAGTTGTGTTTTTTTAATTTATAAATTTATTATAGCCATGGAATTAGACCCCCTCGTCTACGCTTATGCTATGACGTTTCTCAGG
>NW_019417561.1:12551-20398 GCF_000390285.2 Anoplophora glabripennis
TTAAGACGCGAATCAGACCGATGCACAGTCATGAATATTCACGTAATTACAAGGTTATGCAAAAATTTTGAGTAGCTAAAACGGGTTTAAATGATAGCATATTATGTGCTCAAATGAAAAAATTTCGTCAAATATCAGTACATGGGTAAAAAAAGTCCGTTCGTCGAGAGAAATATACAGGTAACTCCGCTGGTTGCAACGTAACATGAGGGATCTTTTGCTCGTATTTTGCAGGAAATTTTTTTTTATCAATCTAAAATGGGTTCAAGCGATAGTTTATTGCGTATACAAAGCAAAAAATATTGTCAGTTGGCAGTCGTCGGGGAAAAAAGTCCGTCAGTCGAGAGAAACATAGATAAATCCGCTGGCCGCAACGTAACATGAGGTATCTTTTGCTCGTATTTTGCAGGAAAAAATTTTTTATCAGTCAAAAATGGGTCCAAACGATAGTTTATTGTGTATACAAAGCAATAAACATTGTCAGCTGGCGGTTCATGGGCAAAAGAGTAGTCAGTTAATGCGAAAAACATATCATTCGATGTTCTCACGAGCTCGCTGCCGCAAGGGGTTTGACTGCCTCCGCTGACGATCTTATTACCAACGATTGGCCAGCTGACTATTTTTATGTCCCTATATGCACTATAAGTTGCAATATATTTTAATTTCAGTACATAAAAAAAATAATTTTCAATTATTTTTTCATCTCACCTGTTCTGACGGTCAGCTGACGTACTAATTACCATCAATGAGCCAGCTGACTAGCTTTAATCGACTAAACACAGCATCAAATGCCTTATTCTTGAGTTTGGTCCATTTAAAGTTTTCAAAATTTTTTTAATATCCATACGCGTTGGAGGGTAGGGTGGTACCCACCATTACCGCTCTAGGAGTTTCATATCACTGCCTGACCTTAGTTGGGGTAAAAACTGTCATGTAAACTCAATTTTTTTATCTAGAAAATAACTCAACGAATTCTGCAGCTGGCTCCCGGACTATTAGCTGGCCTTAGCCGATACAGCACTCGACGGGCATATTCGAGCTTGCCCGGCGTGGCGCAAATATTCTGAATTGGTAAACCACTTACGTTTCCGATTACTCTCTAGTCATAGGTACGTATAAGCAGGCAAGGGACGGCGTCGTTTAGTTCAGCGGCTACGGGCCAGCCCGAATGTAATGTTGGTTGCTGCTGAGATCATAATTAAATTATAATTTTAAAATTTGGTAGCGGGAGTAGTTAGGAGGTAATGCAGTGTAGATTTAATTTTATAAAATTAGGTCAAATTACTTTGGTATATGTATGCACATTTTTCTTTAATTTTTCTGCAATTATCAGGGTAGGTACTGACCACCCTGCCCACCCGAACGAGACGCCACTGGCTACTACACTTAAACCTTTTGCCAAATTTGTGCCTTTATTGAACTTTTTTATAATTTAAACCAATCTATTCTTATTCAAATGTCGATGCCCACTCAGATATAGGCCTCCAAATATTGCTTTCAGGAACTAAATTGCAATGGCACTAGGAATCATAAAAAATATAGGTGATTCAACTTATCTAAAAAAATTTGGGAATAGATGCAGCATGAGAAATGGAATCAATATCGTAAAAAAAATGTTTGTAAAATCCTTAGTTTCTGAGAAAAAAAATATTGAAGTTATAGTACATTCAACCACTACATAGCTGGACAACTGTAGTCTGTAGCGTCATTCGCCACGTGGCCTCAGCGACTCCGAATACTGAATTCGGATTTTGCAATCGTCGTTGCGATATTTACCTGTTATCTGTGGTGTTTACGATAGGTTTTTAGTAGTTAGTGTCAAAAATAGTTTGCGTGTACTCGGAGTTGATGGATATCGTTTTAATTTATCATTTGTGTTATGGTGAAACAAGACAACATTTGTGTTAGTTCGTAGAAACTGAGTACAACGGACCCAAATGTGTTTACACATTGGTGGATAAAATTTTGAACANCCATGGAATTAGACCCCTCGTCTACGCTTATGCTATGACGTTTCTCAGGACGGATAAATCAAGTCCGTTTACACCCACTAAAAAAGAATTTCCCTACTCCCTACCAAGTGCAAAAGACAGAGATAGAATATAGATCGACGTTCAGTGTAACTCAGTCTATAGACGATTATAGATTCTGTCGATGTGCATAGCGAGCGGCACAAAGATAAATAATATCGAACCGTATAAAAATCATTTTATATTTTATACAGATTATGGTAATAGTGTTTTTATATTATGTCTGAATCACTCTCTATAATTTCGACCGCGGAGTATAGATTCAAAACAGCTTGTGCGCTGCTCGGCGGGAGCGCCGTCGGAAATTTAACTGCTCTTCATCGTGAGGCCACACTACCGAATCGTAAACATGGCTCACCAATGTGGCGCAACATCAGAACCAACCACTCCCGGATTGTGAACGAATTTCAGATTTTACCGATTTTTAATTTTTTACATATTCTTACTTAATTTTCATTTAAATTAAAAATTTGACAAAAATGCAGATTGTTAATAAAAATCAATTTTTTTCTTTCCAAATGTCTTCTTATTTCTATTGTCAGTTCTTGATATTTTTCTTTTTTTTCCGAGTATTTTTTTATTATATTTTGGTCAAAAAATATTATTATTATCATAATTACATATAATTATAATGGTTATCATTATTATTTGTAGCAAGGTTAAGTATAATAAAAAAATATGTTGTTTCTGTATAATTTGCAATTTCATATCCTTTAATATTGTAATACATGATATAAAATTGATACATGGTATATTGAAAAGTTTAGATACAAATATTGTATTAACTACCCACTAATTCGATTCTACGGTATTTTTTTCTTTTATTCGAAACAGGATCCTTGAACAGTACTGGGTCTAATCGTAAGTTCGACCGCAATAATGGCATGTATCCAAATACTGCCGCAAAAGTATTTAAGCAGGTCTGCCTTTGGATAAAATGATCAGGATCATTCCACGGAGACCAAGTACCAGCACTAGGTTGTTCTTTGTATTGTTTTCTTTGTGTAACCTTTATAGGAGGTCGTCGAGTCACATGACTAATTAAAAAATTCATCAAAATGTCTTCACAGTTTTGACTCTGTTCAACTGTCTTATGTAATAATGGGCTTAACCATTCAGTATACAAATGGTTATAATATTTATGATAAAAAGCTGCCCCTGTTAAAACAATAGAGTAATCATTGGTCCATTTAGAGGTGTAACCCCAAGTTGATTTTGAATCATCCCAATAATGAGACCTTCCTGGATACCCAACAATACGATCTGGAAACTGTTTCCACACAATAAAGGCAAAGTCTATTTCATCTGTAGTTAAGACAGTATCTTCATCTAGAGATAATATTGCTTCTGTTTGTATTTCTTTATGATTAAAAAATCGTTGCGAAATACTCAATTTCGTTTGTTCATTACCACTGTTAGAATTCACAGCAGGTTGAATAATGTGTAATGGAACATGAACTGGTAAACTTGGCCAACGATTTTTACTAAGTGATCGTTTCTCACTAGACCAGACAATTAAAATTTTAGAAACATATTTACTTCGACCAACGTGATTTACCAAACGGTAGAGTGGCGAGTTGCTAACCAAAGGGAGACCTAATTGGCAGTATATAACAGCGGTAAACCCTATATTTTCCTCTTTTTCTAAATGAAACGGAAAATCATCCTCAAAATCTGAAAACTGTGATAATGTTACTAGTGCTCCAGGAAAATTATTCCATATTGTCCCATCACGGATTGGTTGTTTTGGAAGTCTTTGGCGTATTATTTCTAAAGTTGTAAATACAATTTTTTCTATTGATGAAAAATATCGATCCCACAAGATTTGTGTTTGTTGACGAAGTTGCAATATTTTATTTGGTGTTAAAGAACGAATCACGTGGGGTACCTAAAAGCAATATTAAGTCATTTTACTCGTTTATTAAAAGTTTTATAAATTACACAATCATTAATGTTTAAATATTATTAACTGACAACTGACTTTTAAATATCACTAATTTTCAAAGTATTATGTAGTACAGTGTATGATATAGATAGTGTTTTTTAATATTACAGTGTGGTCAGTTCTGTGGAGCTAACTAATCAGGAACTAAAATTTTTTTAAACAGACTGATAAAATACATTGGTAAAAAACATAACAAATAAGAGCAGAGCTGGGGGTATTTTGACAAAAAAATACCAAATACTATTTTAAATATAAAATAGTAGGTATTTTGTAATTAAAATACTTTTGGTATAACCCCAAAAAATATTTTGTATTACAAATACTTTAATAAAGTATTTTGTATTTTAAAAAAGTATTTAAAATCTTCTAAAAGTAATTTAAATACCATTGAGTATTTAAAATACTCGAACCTAGCGACTGGTACAAGTGCTAAGAAAAATTACGCACCTGCACGCCTGGATTTAGCGCATTCTACTCTGCATTCTGCAATGTGCGTTGTGTTATTGCTATTCTCATGGGGGGGAGGCAGAGGTGTGCACAGTCCACCCCAGAAAAAAAGATCCAATAATGTCATGTTTCTCATATAGGTAAGTCGCTGACTGTGCGGCGCGGCCTTTTTTTATAATCAAACGAGAGTCTTTATGTTTTGAGATTTTACATCGGTAAGTCGCTGATTGTGTAAGGTTTTTTTTAAAGGCCCTGGACCCACCCCACGCAAAAATCCTAACTACGCCCATGGCTATTCTGTCTACTACCTTTTAGGTCACTATCATCACTTTTATCATATTAGTGGGCTAAGAAAAATTAATAAAAAATTGTGAGCGAATTAAATATTCTGTATTTCTGTAATCCAGATGAAAATGATTGTTTCCAGACTATCATGTTTAGTTTTCTTTTTAAATTTTTTGATTAACTTGAAATCGGGCCTACATTACACATACAATTTATTTTTTTAAGTCACATCTTAAGAGTTTCAGATTTAATATTTCACAAAAATATTTTAAACACTGTTAATGAATATTTTCAATATACTTAAAATACTATTTTAAATAGTAAGTAATTTATATTGAAAATACTCTGCCAAAGAATTTTGTTTTTAAGTATTTTAAATACTTTCGTACTAGTATTTTGTAATTTGTACTTTAAATACATTTTAAAAGTATTTTGTCCAGATCTGTATAAGAGTATAGTAGTATATTCCATTTATATTTTCAGCTTTTGTATTGAAGTTCAAATAATTATAAAATAGCTATAAAATACTGTTGAAAAATGTGATGTGGTATTACGAACTTATTTGTATTTTTTAACTATTACGACTTGATTGCTGTATTGCTGCAGGGGTTTTTTAAGTGTCATACTTTTTTTATTTTTAATGATTTTCAAATACAGTAGGTTTCTAGTTTTAACATAGGTTCAGACATAAATCTAGATGAAAAAATTGTGATAGAATTTCTGAAGATATTAGTAGTATACGGACGGTGTTTTTCCATATTTAGTACAGGGATCTTGGAAACAAAAGGAGACAGAGTTGTGATTAAAGTGGGAAAGACGTGCAGGTTTACAAACCGTTATTTTTCTGAAACATGCCATAGTTAGTGAAAATTTTAAGAGAAATTAATTTTTTCGAATATTATAAATCGGTGGCAGATTAACGTATAAGCATTCCAAGCACGTGCTTGGGGCCCCCGTTCTCCAGGGACCTCCTCTCCTTTACTTTGTGTTATTTTCTACCATCCAAATCCAAGCAACAGAGGGCATACATGACTTGTATGCTTGGGGCTTACGAAACTCTTAATCCGGTACTGCTATACATACTTAAGAGCTTAGTGCTTAATAGTTTATATTTTCTAGTGTAATATTCAACATTATTCAACAGTAATGTAATAATAATACAATTCAACATTACATTCTAATGTAATATTTCAAGGAAATTCACTATATGAAAGTTTTTGCAGTCTCCGAAAATGAATATCAGACTATTTCTTACCTAAGGCATAGAGCTTACTAAGAATATATTTTTTTTAATTGCCATTTATTGGATGGTAAAAATTTTTAGATAACATATTTTATGAAACTCTTCTTTATTTATTGTAAAAAATATATACCTGCTGGATGTTAAAATGGATTGTTTCAGAAAAAATGGATTGAATTTTTCTACTGCACTTATCAGTTACAGATAATTGAGTTTTTAGAGTTGTGTTACTACCAGTGGCGGCTCGTGGCTTTTTGAGATGGGTGGGCAAAATATTTTTTCTCTCATGTAACTTAATATCATATAGGAATAATTGCACTCTACTGGCCTACTAATTTATTTTCTATATCAAAATTTTTTAAATTTTCTGTTAACAAATGATCCACAGCTTTTTTCCCCTTGCTTACATAAAAAAATCCCATAAATCTTTCAACTACTTTACCACAATGAACATATCTAAAAACTACTAATAACTGAGATAAGCATTTAACATCCGTTGTTTCATTTGGGTACTTGCCCGCGAAATATAGAGCATTTCTTATTTCTGAAAATATCACTTCGGATGCTACTCCATTGATGCTCTCTATTAAATCATTTTGAATAGTTTTTGAAAGGCTGCTAAAAACTACTTTTTTCTAAAAACACTTTAAATTTATTATCGTACCTTGAAAGTAAGTTTGCAAGCTCACGAAAATTGCCTTGATTAATGGAATTGTCTGATTCATTATGATCATTAAATCTTATTCTTGTGTAGCTAAATAAATAATCATATCAATAAAGTGCTTTACAATGTCTATTTTCGTCCACGACTTTATTATGTTTTAAAATATGCTCACGAAATGCGGAATCAAGAAAAGTTTGAATGTTTTTTTCCCTAATAATTTAAATTTTAATGATGAATATGTATGCTAATTCGATCGCTCCTTTTTTTTTAAGGATTCATTATGTTTCAGATCTGAATATCCAAGATATTTATTGTACCAATTTTTACTAAATGATCCGTTACCTACTTCCGCAATTGTTTTTATTTGTAAAATTTTTCAAATCAGGCGTAGGTTTTAATTTTGAAATAAATAATTTACCATCGAAAGTCAACGTACTAAATTCTATCTAATAAAAACATTAACAATACATTAACATTGCTACTCACCAATTCGCGAATTTCACTTGCCATTTTGTTTTACTCCAAACTATTAAACAATAAAAACTTGCCTAAACCACTACTACAATTATTATAGGTATTATAGACAAACGACAATGACAAATCGCAATATGATACGTAAGTACTCGAGGAATATAGAGTGAAACCGAAGGGCAATTTATATATACTCATATTATAATTTATTCAAAAGCTGATTGAAATTCAAAAAATGTATTAAATGAAACAAACGTTTTTTTTTATATCTAACAGTTTCTTTATTATTTGAAGAAAAAATTAATATTGGATTTAAAAGTCCTAAAAATTTACATCACTCCCACTAAACACGAAACGTAAATGAAACGTTGCAAATGAGCTGTTTTACTACACATTTGAAACAATAACTAGAAACGTTGCTGTTTCATTACAGAAATGTAGCACTTGAAAACTTACTTAGTGAAACATAGCCGAAACATTCCTATTGAAGAGAGTTTGAAACATTACTCGAAACATTCCCTTTCGATCTCGGAAACGTAACAACGACAAACAAACAACCCTTTGCTTTTGTTTATCTTATGGAACTTCCATTCGGCATTACTTAAATTTTGCTCTCAAGCCCCATCATTATAGCAAGCGTTAGTTCATTTGCCTTTGTTATATGTACAACCAGACATAAACAGAAAAAAAATTGTGGTAGCATATTTATAACACAAGTCTAGAAAAAATGTATGTTCGTGACTTGCGCAGACCGCAAGTCACGAA
>NW_019417561.1:25395-70764 GCF_000390285.2 Anoplophora glabripennis
GGGTATGTCAAATGATTTTATTATTTAAAAACACAAATTAATTTTATTAATTAATAAAGGCAAAAGCAGTTGAATTTGCCGATATAAAATAGGTGCGATAAAATTCTATTTACATATTTCTTTCCTTGCGAAAGTTTTTGTCCGTTTTTATCACACCGCCATGCCGGTCGCATTGTGCGAGGTCAGGTTTTACAGTGGACCAGTTTCCAGTGCCGTGCAGAAGTGTATTTTTAAATCATTTTCGAACTGCTCTTTTTGATTTTTTCTTTACAAAATTGTATTTGTAAGGGTCCCCTGTACATAGTAGAACTTCGCTCCATCCCTTACATATGAGTTCTATAAAAGTAAGAATTATAGTTTTATATGTATTTTCATAGCCAGCCATATTAAAATGTAAAAAAGGATCTAATTTATATATATAACACCCCGTATCTCGTGTTTGTAAAAATAACTATAGCATATGATGTACATATTGCTAGAAAGCAAAAAAATCTCCGTTTTTTAGGCCATGACTAGCTAGTTTCCATCTAAAAGAATATAACTTTGGGTCATAACTCCGGAATCTTAAAATCTACTAAAAATCTAATACCGGCATTCAATTTTACGCCAAATAATTAGTCTTGAGCAGATTTCACTTTAACTTATTTAACAGCTGAGATACAGACACGTTCAAAAATGTCACAATAACAAAAAACACCCTGTAACTCAGAAACAAATGAAGATAGCAAATTTCTAATTTGACAGCCGAATTTGACGGTCAGATTTGTCATATCTTTAGTAGTTTCTGAGATACCCTGAATTCCCATCGAAAATAGATCAGCCTGTACATATGTGCAAAAATTCTAGCTACGTCCATGAATGTTCTACTACTAGCACCGGAAATGTTATGGTCGGACTAAGTGTGGAGTCAGATCATCCGAGGGCGGATTAGTGAGGTTCTACTGTAACAGCTAAAAATTAAGCAAAAAGATGAATTAGACTAGAATGTCCCTATGAACCCACTTGTCAATAATTGATATCAATAATAATAATGATAATGATAATGATGATGATAATAATAATAATAATAATAATAATAATAAATTATAATAATTTGCCTTTATTGAACCCTCATATGTCAATACATTAATTGAGCATCATATAATAAGAAAAGTGAATATAAGGAAGGGGGCGAAGTGACAGCCGAGACTGCTTTTCAACTTAACCCCCCGAGAGAAAATAACATATGTATTCATAATATAATTACATAATTCAAATATAATAATTCCAATAAATAAATGTACAAAATAAATTTATAAATCAAAAGTACGGAAACCATTAAAGTAAAATATAGATGAGCTAAATGCAAAAACCAACAAAAGAAAATGCTAAAAAAAAAAGAAATAAAATTATGCGATATAATAATTGAAAGAGCGACGAAAACCTGGTCAATAACTGGTACGAGTCCAATGCAAGAGACAATGCATTAATTTTTTCTTGAAATTCAGAATTGTAGTTTTTAAATTTTAAGCTTCTAGTGTATAAAGCAGTGGCGTGGTGAGGAATTTCTAAGAGGCGCGAGTATCGAGATTTAAATGATGCAGATTCTTTGTGCAGCCTTTGCAATTTCCTGTGCAGATATTCAGGAGTACTACTGACAAATATCTTGTGAGTATGGCTTAATAGATGCAATCTCCGAGTGTTTACAAGATTAAGATAACCGTTATATTGAATTAAGTCGCTCACACCTCGTTGAAATTTTCTGACACCGTACGCAAACCTAAAGCAGCTGTTCTGAATTCTCTGTAAACGTATTATATCAGTACTAAGTAGTAGGGCTGGCCCATAAACGCACTCACAATATGATAATCTTGAAAAAATTAGAGAAACACATACATACGTTAATTTTTTACTTCGAGCTCATTATACTCCTATGAGGATAAAGTTGCTTTAACGTATTATAAGATGAGCGACAAAGAGTATTTACATGTTTAGTGAATCTCAGCTCGTCATCAAACAAGAGCCCCAGATTTTTACAACTATCAGCAACGTCTAACACAAGTGTTTCCCAATTTAACATTGATCTGAGATTTTACGCTGCATCTTTTCTTAAGCTGCATATTAAGATCTTGGACTTATTTGGATTCAATTGTAACCTGTGAGCGACTGAGATATTAAGTAATAATGTTAAATCGTTATTGATGACATTATTTGAAGAATTTGCATCTCCTACAGGAAAACTGTAATAAACTTGTGAATTATCTGCGTAATGATGCACTCTGCACGTGTTTAAATATTTATTAAAGTCGGCAATATATAAGGAAAACAGCAGATATTGAATCAATTTTTATTTGGAATGATGTATTTTAGCAGCATGCATCAAGTATACCTGCTTTTTTACTGTAAACAATAAAAGGTTTTATAAAACATCTTGGTTTTCTCAAAATTCCCACCAGCAACAAAAATATGGCAAAAAATTTCAGCTATTCATAGCAACCTCTATGTTTTAGGTAAGAAATGAGCCTGTGTTCATCATTAGCTGCCCCAACAAGCTTCTTACATTCAATTTCATCGAAAAGTGATAAAGTTTTCAAAAATTAAAAAAAAAATCTTTTTTTGAAGATTCATAACTTCTTAAAGATGCAAAATTGTGTTAAGATAATTAAATCGCCTCTGGACATCTACATATTTTTTTCTAATTTCGTGTACGTTAAATTTCATTTCAAGGTATTTGTTAGTAACACTAATACTGCTTTGAAAACAGCTAAAATTTTATTTAAGGGCGCCATATTCTTTAAATAGTGTTTTCCATAAAGACAAATATTTTCAAACATTTAATACATATCTTGCCATCTGAGCATTTTCAGACGCCGCAGTAAAACGAATACAGGTGTAAGAAACGATCAAACCATCAAGGTTTTTAGGTACCTACTGAAATCTACGAAAATACTAACTTTTTTATATATAACTCCACAGGTAAATATTCTTATAACATTTACTTGCTTAGTCCATATATATAATATTGTTTACTTTTATTTATTAGTACGTGAAAATAATTCTTAAAATGTGGGGTTAGGATAACAGCAAACGCTTGTTTTACAAACCGACGCTTTAGTACGAAAACATGCTATCTCAGATTTCGGTTAGAAAACATGCTATCTCAAATTTCAGTTGGAAAACATTCTATCTCAAATTAAGCTTGGAAAACATGCTAACTCAGATCTTTAGATAAAAACATGCTATCTCAGTGTGACTAGAAATTTAAGTTGGCACATTGAAAGATTGAAACCGTGCATTTATAATAAACTTATATAACATATTTTTAAAACGCTTTTTTTAGTTATTATTTTATTTGAGTAAATTTAAATAGTAACAATGAATAAACAGAACATCAAGGATTTTATTTTTGTGCTTATTTTTGTTATACACATTTTACATTTCAAGATTTCAGTACCTAAAAACGTCAGAAATTCGACTATTTCTCGGCGAGGGACAGTGGCGGCGCGTGAACATTGATTGACTGTGTTCTGCTTAGGGTTGTTACATTTGTTGAATTGAATTCCGGGATATTAAGTGCCCGGAATCTCTAAACGGCGCCACAGGCGACAATTTTTAAAATTTTTAAGGTCACGCGTTTTCCTGGCACTTCTGAATTTCAAGGAACAATCAATTTATACAAAAATACAGATTTTCACAAGAATGATTTTTGAAATTGATACCTTTTTGAAATATCTATTCACGAATTACCTACTGACTGATAAATAAATTGGAATAAACTAAATATGTATATTTTATTAAATTATTGAATATTGTTTATAAACAAAAAAATCGTTTGTGAAGTTTACCAACGATTCAACGAATTTTAATTTTCCTCGTCGTGTTATGATTTTTTCTTTATCTTTCTTTATACAATGTACATATATTATATTCTGGGGGGTTATATGTACAAATCCGGAATCCGGGACCATACAACTAATTCCCGGTACAATCACAGAAAATCCCGGTCATGCCCATGTGGCTAGATGTTTTTTTAATATGTCGTCAAGATCTGCACTAAAATTTATGAGTCCACGAAACACATCAGGGTTGTCCGAATTTTCTGTCTCGTCGTGTCCGCGAAGTGCTAATTCGCAAGCTCCGCAAAATTATATGCAATCTATTAGATAATACATACCTAACGATTTTCCGTTACCTGTTCATTGTGTTTCCGTATATTATTCCAATATGCAGAATCTAACTGACTTCATATGTTTATTTATCTAATGACTTAAATGACTTAAATTTTTCACACCATATATTGTCCATGCTTTATCCTCACCGAAAAGTAAGCACGGGAAACAAAACAGTGTATTTTTTACATAACACCCGCACACCCACTCTGCTTTTGTGTATACATTATTGTTAAATTGTCTTTTACAACTTTTATTTCGGCTTGTTCCACTAACTTCAATATTTAATCGTGGTGTTGGCCCACCTAATTCTTTTATTTTTAGTATATCCTCATAAGGCAGAGAACCAAATAAAGTTTTTTGTAAAAACGTAACGCCATTCATTTTAATAACTATAATATCCGTAGAAGCCTAAACAAGAATATTCACACGAGCCGCCACGTACGAAATATTACTACATTTACTGCAGCAGTGGCTGTCGCTGTTGCAGCCACATAAGCCCATTATGTTCGTGTACTGTGTCACATGCCTGATTAGCCAATAAAAACAAAGGACACATCTAATTGTTCGCTGTGCACACATTTTGTATATGAGGTTGCATATATTAAGGAGCGGAGCTCGCGTCGTAATAAATAATTATTTAAGCTGCTTTAAATATTTTGTTGATATTTAATATGATTAAATACATCAAATTTTATGTGTTCTGCAGCTCCGCAGCTCTTATGGTACAACCGCCACTGGCGAGGGATATGGTCACCTTAAATATGAAAACTAATATTATAAAGCTCTGTAGCACATCACAAGTAAAACTAAAAAAAATAGGTTTATCTTCTCAGCAAAACAAACATATTCAAAAAATAAGAAAAAACTAATTTTTAGTGCACAGAAAGTCCTAACCATCTTTATTACTGTTGTTCTTTATTAATATTATTAATGAATATAATAACATTATTATTCATGTACAGTACTTTGGTATTAAATGAAGTATTTTAAATTCACTTTGCTTCAATAATCACCATATGCGCATTTCTTTATATTAGATGTCGTCTCGTCGGCATGGAAAATGCAGAAGTAGGTTGTGTTCTCGATTGCACTAAATGACGTCATAATCACGTAATAAAATATACAATATCTATAACTAATTTGTATCATTAAAGAAATTATTTTTTTTTATCACTGTTAGTTGTTGTCGGTTGTAAGACTACAAATTTATGCAGTTCTAAAAGACATAAAATCTTCATGCTAGTTACCTATTTGATGCACATGTTTAGTACTGTTACTGTTCAGTAAAATAATAAGTTTCTTTTAATTCTTTTAATATAATAATTTCTGATTCCGAAATTTTAGCAGAGTTCTATTGAATGAAACTTGTTGAGAACCACTATTTTCACTGTAGCTGTAGATTTATTTTCACGGCGGCGTTTTTCTTTTAAGTACCTTTAAGTGTATTTAAGCAATATTAGTGAGATATGGTGTATTTAAGTGAAATGATAAATATGTTAAAATTATGTGCAATGAAAGTGCACATGCGGCAAAAATTTTATATGCAGATTGGTATGAAAATCAAAAAAATATTCCAAATGGACATAAATAAGTAGATAATCACTACAACTTTGGTCCATACCACTTTTTTTAATGTAAAAATAAAAAGATAAGGGTAGAATGTTATACAGGGTGTAAGTTTAAGTGGGGGTCAGTTTTTTAGGGGTAATAGTACGTATTCTCCTGAATACGAATCTGAAATTATTATTTTTTTAATAATAAATAGTCAAGTTATAATTACTTTTTAAAATGCACTTTAATTCTTATGTACACCGCCATTGAGCGGGGCAGCCCGAATGTGTGTGTGAAGTTGTGTTAGTACACTATCAACGTTGCCAGTTGTTTTTAAATCGATCTACATTGTATGATTTTTACACGACTTATTAAATATTAACTAATATTGGTACACGGTTGCGTTACTAATTGTGAATATTTGTTTTAATCAACTATTAAACAACAAAAATAATTAATAATAGTTTTGTGAAAACAGATTAATTTAAAATTATGACTTGTCATTTAAAAGTCACCATGTTATAATGTGAACGAAGCGTCGAACACTACAAACAGCTGTTCTGTTGCGGAATGCCTTGCCTTTGAAGGCGCGGAAGAGACACCTGATTACACCAAAAATGGCCGAAAACTGCACTGTTTCATTTGGTTACACATTTGTTTAGTCTTCGACGTTACCATTTTGGGGAAACTTGTACATAAAGTGCCTTTATGTGGTGTATAATCTTATAAAGTTATTTATTTCAGTATTCAGTGACAATATGGTGAAATTTTGTTTTAATTTCAAGTTTTTGTACATTATGAAAAACCATGTATATGAATCAAGAAAGAGTTGATATGGTTAGAGCCTGCTTTTTGTCAGGAGCAAAGAAAACGATATCAGGTAGATTACGCCGACTTATACCGAATAAGAAAATGTTTGTTAGATTACTTCAACATTTAAGAGACTATGGGATTTTTGAACCAGAAATTTTAAAAGCCGTGGAAGAGGATCCTGGTACCAGTACTCGAAGCTTTTCCACAAAATCTTAAGTGTTGTTATAAAAATCAGGTGAGTAAACAGATTATTTATTTTTGTGTTGTTCACTGCTTGAGTGTTCTGTTAAATTACTTGCTAAATACTGTTTTATGGTTTATCTTGTTTAAAAGATTTAAACTTTAGTTTTTATGGGATGGTAGAACTCGTGGCGAACACCCACTCAATAAAATTAGTATGCCAAACCACCACAACGAGTGATGTGAAAGCTTTTTAATAACTTTTCCATTAAAAATTAGATTCGACAACATTGCAAAGCCCAGTTCCCAATTGTGCATAATCTGCCACTAAAGTGCGCCATAGTTTGAACTTATACTAGCTTGTCCAGCGGCGGGATAAGAAAATTGAAAAAAAGGACTAAAAAAAATTAAAGTGTTCATGATGGAATTTGAGAAAATAAATTGTTGGTACACATTTCTAAAAGTCAAAGGAAACCTCTGTAAAAATATGACCCCCACACAAAGTTACACCCTGTATATGGTAACATTACCTGCAATAATAACCTTTCATCAGCCCATACAGCAGCTTTATTCCAATTTATAACTTGAGAGAAAGGCAATGCCCAGCTATTCGATAACAAAACTGGTATACAACCAGCTTGGAGAGCTTCTAAAAATCTAAATGAACCTAATCTTCTACCTCGAGGCACCAAGCAAAAAGTAGAGTTATGTAATAATGTCTCATAATCGTACCTATCACAAAAATAAGTAATGTAGTTTTGTTATTTTTTATAGCTATAAATTTCCAAAAATAATTTCCAACATGCTTAAAATGGCTTACTTATCATATTCTTTGTTATCCTCATCACAGCGTTCATCTTTCATATCCTTCCAACTTTTTCCATGACGGCATGTAGTAACCATAATAATATCTTTTTTATTATGCAAATGATATAAGGAATTCCTTGTATCTGAACCGATTCCATGTACATATCTTTTACCCTTAAATGCTAACAAATAGGTTTTATCCAAGGGAAAATTATTTGTGGAAGTAGACCCCTGTTCACCACCTTTTGCAGGATGTATTTTATGAAATAATGGAATACTTATATCGAAACCCACCCGAACATGGTTATCAGACATACTCGCTTTTGCTAATATAGCTTTTCCATAATCGAAATCCAAGTCATTTTCAGTATAGTTTGGCCATGTACCCGAATATAAATTAAAAATGACATGATTAAGGCCATTATTCCAATGAGGTAAGCGTTGCAGCCTACTCTGCATATTTCTAACATAGTCATTACTTAAACGATCTCTATCCAAAGTGTCTACACTTAATACAAAAATGCAAGCTATTTTAGGATCGGCAGTATAATATCTAGATTCTAATAGAACATTGAGCAGTTTAATATAGGACGGACTAGGCACACTGCTGTCCTCTGGAGGATATACATATACTTTGAAATCTTTCTCACATTTAGTATAATCAAAACATGTTTCCATACGGCAATGTTTCTTCTCATCCATGGAAATTCTTTCCAATTCGCCCACTAAATAACCAGTCTGTACTAAATTCATGCTGACATATTCCGACAACATTTCTATTTCAAAGAACAATTCTTCATTATGTCGTAAATGGTAGCCTCCAAAATACCAGAAAGTTAAAAATGCGACTACAAAAACTAGTAAGTAGCGCCTTTTCGCCTGCATATTTCTATCTGACCAATTTTATATTTACTTATATATACATTTTCATATATAAAGTATTTTAGTATACTTTAAAAAAAATGTTTTGCGTACCTAAAATATATATAAACTATCTAATTATATATTTATATATTTTCACACAGTACTTACGATATGAGAAAAGATTTTCTAAAAATTAATTTCGTAACTAGTACTTGCCATTTTCCATCCAAATTCTTTTTCTAATTGTATAACCTAAGAACTGTCGAACTGTTGCACTTATCAGAGGATCATAATCATAGAAAAAATAATATACAATTCCATTTTCTATGATCATAATACAACAGCTGTGACTGCTGTCAGTTGACTTACTAGCATAAAAAAACAGAGAAAAGAAGAAGGCTCATTTATAAGGATAAATGATAGTCAACGAGCATTTTCAAAACGATTGGTACGCCACCATGCAGGCGGGTGGCAAAATTCATGCGATGCGCCGCGCCATTATTTTATGGCTAGAAATTGGCCTCAATGATTTGGGATCGAGGGGGATTATCCCTCTTTATCCTGCCTCATCTCGTGTAGGCCTGGACAGCCTTCGTAGGTGGGCCCCATCCGTCGTCTACCCCGACCGCAAATGCGGCCGGTGTAGGCGCTTTGTGGGACCTCCTTTTGTCCTGGCTGGGCCCCGCCGGCTAGGGCCCTTTCTTCTGGCGCTCTTCTTGCTTCGCCGGCTCGTCTGTGTAAACCCCGGGGGTAGTGTCATGTTTATGTGTGGTATGGTTGGGTAGGGTAGTGCGGCTATGCAGCCTGGGATGCGCTTTGCTAAGGTGGCCCTTAGGCTAGCGCGGGAGGGGAGGGTTAAGGAGGGTATGGGGGGTGTGTATGTGTGTGTGTGTGTGTGTGTGTCGTTGTCTTCGTTTCTTGATCCTGGCTGTCTCTGAAACAGAAAAGGTTAGCGGGCAGGGGGGGGGTCATTGGGGTGGTCACCCAGGGTCAAAAAGTTGGTGTCTAGGTCTTTTGTGTTTGTCGGTCACGTCGGGTACGTAGTCAACGGCTTGCCTGAGGAGGGGATTGTCATGTCTAGCGGCTACGTCAAATCGTTTCTCCGCGTTTTGTCTTATTGTCTGTGTAGCGTTTGTGTATTGTAAGTCTCGTAATATGTCAGTGTTTCTTACGTACCAGGGCGCGTCGGTGGCCGTGCGGAGGGCTATGTTTTCCACAGCCTGTAATGACTTTAAGTGGCTTTTTGCCGCGTGACCCCACGCCGTGGAGGCGTAGGTTAGCTGCGGTTGAAGTACCACCTTGATAAGCGTTCGCTTATTCCTTAAACTGAGGGTGTTTCCACCTTTGAGTAAGGGATAGAGCCTAGCCCTGGTGGTCTTCGCTCGCGCCACCGTCTCCACGATGTGCGGTTTCCACGTGAGACGCTGGTCCATCGTCACGCCCAGGTATCGTGTTTGTCGATTCCAGGAGATAGGTTCCTGGGATAGTGTCAGTCTGTCGAGGTTTTGTGGGATTTTTCGTTTGGTAAAAAGGATAGCCGAACTTTTGTTGGGATTAATTTTGACTTTCCACCTGTTGCACCAGGTTTCAAGTTGGTCTAAGGAGTTTTGGAGGAGGGAGACGGAATATCTAGGATCTACGGATTGGGATGTGATTGTCAGGTCGTCGGCGTATAAGTATATGTTGGTGTTGGGGGGATGTGGGATGTCGGAGTTGTAAATGGTGTATAGGTGTGGGGACAGGACGGTGCCCTGGGGGACACCGGCCTCCATGGGACGGGTGGTGGAAAGGGAATCTTGGATTTGGATGCGGAATTTTCGGTGGTGTAGGTAGGATTTTATGAGTTTGGTAAAGGATATGGGATATTGGTTGGTGAGCATTTTCATCAGTAGGCCTTCATGCCAAACCGTATCGAAGGCCTTTGCGACGTCCAGGAAGACAGCACCAGTGTACTGTCCCCTGTTGAAGGCCGCCGTGATGTGCTCGGTAAGGCGAAGGATTTGGAGTTCAGTGGAGTGATTGGGTCGGAAGGCGAACTGCTCGTCTGGAATGACTTGCAGTTCTTGGGAGTGGGTTCTTAGACGGGTTAGGATAATTTTTTCTACCACTTTGCTCATAGCCGGGAGCAGGCTAATGGGCCGGTAGTTGGATGGGATGGTGTGATCTTTGTTGGGTTTTGGGATAAGGATTATGTTTGCTGTTTTCCAGCGGGTAGGGAAGTGTCTTAGTCTGAGTGTCGCGTTTGTTATGTTTAGTAGGGCCATGAGGCCCTTGTGTGGTAGTCGTTTAAGTGTCGTGTTATGTATATTGTCGGGTCCGGGGGCTTTTCTGTTTTTAAGTCTGCGTATTGTCAGTCTTAGTTCGTCAGGTGTTGCGGGGGGGATTATGTCATTGTCTGGCTCTCTGTCGACGCGTCGGGCCGCGCGCTCAGCCACTATCTCGAATTCCTCGTCTTCGTCGGGCAGCTGAGGCAGTCTACACTGCAGTTCCAGGCTATCGGCGAAAGCCTCGGCCTTTTCCTGGTTCGTGTAAACCACCCCCACACTACCGTGGATTGGAGGAATTTTACGGCGAGCGGTCTGTCGCAGGGCCCTCTGCGTTTTCCAGAGGCTGTTGTCTTGTGGATCCAGCGACTCCAGGTGCCTAGCCCAGTTATCCTGGGCCAGTTCATCCAGAGCCGCCTTCACCCGTCTGTTAAGTACGTTTAAGTCATGTCTGTGTCGGGGGAGGCGGGTGCGGGTGGCAAGCCGTTTCGCACGTCGTCTGTCACGTATTAAGTTTTTTATGTCATCGGGGAGGGTGCCCCGGGGGTTTGTCAGTCGGGGGACAATAGTCTCCGTCGTAGTCTGAGTCAGGGCGTTTTTAATGTCAGTCTCAAGGGAGAGGATTGCCGCCTCCAGATCATGGGTGGTTTCGATGACTGGGAGCGCCATGTTTCCTTGCATTACTGTTCGGAAACGCTCCCAGTCAGTGAACCTCCTCGTGAAGGTGCCTTCATATCTCTGTCTTCGCCCCAGATCCAGAAATATTGGATTGTGGGCGGAAGACCCTTCGTATTGGGTGGATATTTGGGCATTTAACGGTATAGATTTTAAGAGGGCAATGTCGATAACGTCGGGGCGTCCTACGGGTCCGTAATGTGTCGGTTCTGTCGGTCCGAGTATAGTCAAGTCGTCGTGTCTGTCTTGATAATTCAGCAGGACGCGACCTCTTGTGGTCGTCGCCCCGCTGTGCCATATGGGGGACTTCGCGTTGAAGTCCCCGATGGCAATTCATGCGATGAATGGGTTGCATACTTCCACTATATAATTTAAAGTTTCATTTATTTAATAAGCATAAAAAATACATTTGTTACATATTACTTATTACTGAAGCAAACGTATTTTTTATACTTTTTATAATAGGGATGGCATGTACACGTGTATGAAAAAGAAATACATGGTATTACAAAATTTTTATTCAAAATGTAAAAATTAAATATGTAAATGGTTCTGCACAATAACAATTACATTTATTCATGGCTGAAAGTCCTGGATAACATAACAGACGGTATAACCTACGAATTATAAATACAATTTTCAGTAAATAAAATATTTTTGACATCGTTCAATATTATTTTATTACTCATAGTATTTACTAGACTTACCCAGTATAGTCCACCAAATAGTTACATCTCAATTTTAACCCACTGTATATAGATCATCGATTTTCTTTAAGCTGCCGAAAGCACAAACTAATTACCTCCTTTATAAAAGCAGTTCAGGGCCGAAAGTCCTGGAGAGTATACTAACAGAAGGTATAACCTACAAATTACAAATACAATTTTGAATAAATAAAATATTTCTAACATCATTCAATATTATTTTACTACTGGTCACACACTTCACAGCTTCTGTTCTTACTTATCTGGAGGAAAAACATATTCACAATTTAATTAAAATTGTTTCATCTTCTGTGTCTTCACATAACAGAGGCGAGTGACGCTGTGGGAATGTGGGATGCCCTGTACTGCAGATAAAATAGGGTGTGACGGAACATTTTACTCTGGTGGTGCCATCACGTATGAAGGTGGCAAACTACTCGTCGTTTTTCAATTTTGCCTATAAGTTTCTCCGGGCTGCTTACTAGTTTTACTTTACTACTTACTTACACTTACCAAGGAAATTTATTTGTCAGAGCACAGAGCCACAGCTGGGGGGCTTTCGTTTTGGCAAAAATAATACCTATTAGCAACTAATATAAGTTATATAGTATAATAAAGTATTATTATTAGTATTATATTCTGTGGTATTATTACTATTAGCTACTAATAGCTACTATTTTTGCCAAATCGAAAGGCCCTCAGCTTTCGATGTACTGGATGAAGCACTCACTTTTTATGCATTCCAATCACAAATTCCCATGAACACGCTCTACGCGCCGTTACTAATGCGTTGTTTATGGCCTAAATGATTTTGGACTGAGGGGGACTATCCCTCTTTCTAACCTACGCCTCCACGGCGTGGGGTCACGCGGCAAAAAGCCACTTAAAGTCATTACAGGCTGTGGAAAACATAGCCCTCCGCACGGCCACCGACGCGCCCTGGTACGTAAGAAACACTGACATATTACGAGACTTACAATACACAAACGCTACACAGACAATAAGACAAAACGCGGAGAAACGATTTGACGTAGCCGCTAGACATGACAANTCGTGACGTCACACTAGCGAGTGACGCTGTGGGATGCCCTGTACTGCAGATAAAATAGGGTGTGACGGAACATTTTACTCTGGTGGTGCCATCACGTATGAAGGTGGCAAACTACTCGTCGTTTTTCAATTTTGCCTATAAGTTTCTCCGGGCTGCTTACTAGTTTTACTTTACTACTTACTTACACTTACCAAGGAAATTTATTTGTCAGAGCACAGAGCCACAGCTGGGGGGCTTTCGTTTTGGCAAAAATAATACCTATTAGCAACTAATATAAGTTATATAGTATAATAAAGTATTATTATTAGTATTATATTCTGTGGTATTATTACTATTAGCTACTAATAGCTACTATTTTTGCCAAATCGAAAGGCCCTCAGCTTTCGATGTACTGGATGAAGCACTCACTTTTTATGCATTCCAATCACAAATTCCCATGAACACGCTCTACGCGCCGTTACTAATGCGTTGTTTATGGCCTAAATGATTTTTGGACTGAGGGGGACTATCCCTCTTTCTAACCTACGCCTCCACGGCGTGGGGTCACGCGGCAAAAAGCCACTTAAAGTCATTACAGGCTGTGGAAAACATAGCCCTCCGCACGGCCACCGACGCGCCCTGGTACGTAAGAAACACTGACATATTACGAGACTTACAATACACAAACGCTACACAGACAATAAGACAAAACGCGGAGAAACGATTTGACGTAGCCGCTAGACATGACAATCCCCTCCTCAGGCAAGCCGTTGACTACGTACCCGACGTGACCGACAAACACAAAAGACCTAGACACCAACTTTTTGACCCTGGGTGACCACCCCAATGACCCCCCCCCCTGCCCGCTAACCTTTTCTGTTTCAGAGACAGCCAGGATCAAGAAACGAAGACAACGACACACACACACACATACACACCCCCATACCCTCCTTACCCCTCCCCTCCCGCGCTAGCCTAAGGGCCACCTTAGCAAAGCGCATCCCAGGCTGCATAGCCGCACTACCCTACCCAACCATACCACACATAAACATGACACCACCCCCGGGGTTTACACAGACGAGCCGGCGAAGCAAGAAGAGCGCCAGAAGAAAGGGCCCTAGCCGGCGGGGCCCAGCCAGGACAAAAGGAGGTCCCACAAAGCGCCTACACCGGCCGCATTTGCGGTCGGGGTAGACGACGGATGGGGCCCACCTACGAAGGCTGTCCAGGCCTACACGAGATGAGGCAGGATAAAGAGGGATAATCCCCCTCGATCCCAAATCATTGAGGCCAATTTCTAGCCATAGAATAATGGCGCGTATCCCTCTTTATCCGGCCTCAATGCTTTAGTCCTGCCGTTATTTTTGACGTTAAAGGTGGCCTCGATAATTTGGGACCGAGTGGGACTATCCCTATTTGTCCTGCCTTATCTCTGTAGGCCTGGACAGCCTCGTGAAGGTGGACCCCGACCACAAGCATGGCCTGTGTAGGCGCTTTGCGGGACCTCTTCTTTCCGAGGCTGGCCGCCGCCAGCAGAAGAGCTTCCTCTGGCGCTCTTTGATTTTTCTTTCTTCGCCTACTTGTCTAGCTCCCCCGGGGGGTAGTCGTCGTGAGGAGTGGGTTTTTGGGAATAGGTTGTAGCTAGGGAATGCACGCGGCCTTTGAATCGGTGACTCGCAGATCAATGCGGGGATAGAGTACCTCAAGGTCACCGCGGAGTTATTCCGCGGATAAAGGCCGTAGCTCCGCGGGGGGCGGGTTGTAATTCGTCTCTTCTTTGGTTCATCTTGGTCCTGGCTGTTCCCGAAACATACAAGATAAGCATGGATGAAGGAAGTGCTTGTGCAAGATTACCGGGGGGCGCGTGTTTGTTGTTAGTGGTCGTGTTTTGTTTGTTTGGTCTGATTTTTTACGTCTGGAGCTTCGTCCTCGCTAGAGGATTCCGCCGTGTGTTTTTTGCGTTTCTCTGTGCGTGTGTGTGTGGGGTGTGTGTGTGTGCCTGTCTGGGGTATATTGTCTGTCATTTGTTTGTTGATGAGTTTGTCGAGTTTTTGGTGTAATTTAGTGGTGTTTTCGTCCAAAAGTTGAATTGTTTTTTGCAAATCGACGATATTTGTTGTGTCATGGTTAGTATTTGTTGGTATTGTCGGGTGTTTTGTTCTGTCAGTTCGTGTATTTGTTGTTTTAGCGTCTCGGTTTCTTGTTTTTGTGATAGTAGCTGTTCGTATAAATCTGTTTTAGTGGTCATGTTTTTTTTGGTGAGGCGGAGACTCTTGAAGAGGGTCTTTTGCTGTCTGTATCGTCCATGTATCTGTATATGTTCTCCTCGTGTTCGGAGTCCGACATTGTGTGCATGTGTGTGTGTGTGTGAGGGTGTGTACGCGTTAGTCGTACGTGTTTTTTGGTGTAATTTGTCTGTCTGGTATATTGTTTGTCGGGGGTCGCAATTTTAAAGAATGTATTCAAAGTAACACAAATAACTGATAAATAAGTAAAAGTGGGACTTACCTTACCGACGGCCTCTCTGCTTAAGCCGGGGATTAGGTCGGTGATTAAGAGGAAAGAAAGGGATTCTTTCCAGATAGCCTTAATAAAGGCAGGTAGGTTTATCTTGCTCCTTGCACTGCACTTCACGAAAACGTCTGTTCAGCTCGTTTGCTCGCTCGGAACTGAAAACCTGATAGAGAATTGTCAAAATTTGCTTTTTTGCAAAAATTAGTTCATATGGCATATAGTTGTGGTATGAACTAGGTGTAGTGTTATAACAAAATGCATAATAATTTGCCCAATTATCCCAATCGGACTGCATATCATTTATGTATGTACATTCTCATGTATTCTTTAAATACACGGTGATTACGCTCACACGCTCCGATAGTTTGACTATGATATGCAGTGGACATTTTGTGTTCAGTTTTCATTAGCTGAAAAAGATTTTGGAAAATTTAATTTTTATATTCAGTACCCATGTCTGTCCTGACTTGTTTCATGGACCCGTATATCAATATAAAATTTTCGAATATATCTTAAGCGACAATTTTAGCTTCTTTACTTGGAATAGGAATAATGACTACATATTCAGTTCAGAGCGAACAGCCGAGCTGAGCAGACGTGTTTGTTTGTGAGGTGAAGTGAGTGCAACGAGCAAAATCTACCTGCCTTTATTAAGGTTACCTGAAAGAATCCCTTTCTTTCCTTTTAATCACCGTCCTAATCCCCGGCTTAAACATAGAGGCCGTCGGCATCTTTGTTGCAGGTACCTGTCCCGGGGTTATGCCCAGGTAAGTTTTTACTTATTTATCAGTTATTTGCATTACTTTAGAATACATTTCTTTAAAATTGCGACCCCCGACAAACAATATACCAGACAGACAAATACACCANGTTTGCTCGCTCGGAACTGAAAACCTGATAGAGAATTGTCAAAATTTGCTTTTTTGCAAAAATTAGTTCATATGGCATATAGTTGTGGTATGAACTAGGTGTAGTGTTATAACAAAATGCATAATAATTTGCCCAATTATCCCAATCGGACTGCATATCATTTATGTATATACATTCTCATGTATTCGTTAAATACACGGTGATTACGCTCACACGCTCCGATAGTTTGACTATGATATGCAGTGGACATTTTGTGTTCAGTTTTCATTAGCTGAAAAAGATTTTGGAAAATTTAATTTTTATATTCAGTACCCATGTCTGTCCTGACTTGTTTCATGGACCCGTATATCAATATAAAATTTTCGAATATATCTTAAGCGACAATTTTAGCTTCTTTACTTGGAATAGGAATAATGACTACATATTCAGTTCAGAGCGAACAGCCGAGCTGAGCAGACGTGTTTGTTTGTGAGGTGAAGTGAGTGCAACGAGCAAAATCTACCTGCCTTTATTAAGGTTACCTGAAAGAATCCCTTTCTTTCCTTTTAATCACCGTCCTAATCCCCGGCTTAAACATAAGNCATTGAGGCCAATTTCTAGCCATGGAATAATGGCGCGAACCGGACGAACAAATTTTTGAATGAAACGCTCTCCAGGACGGCGCCAAACAAGAGAACGTCGGTCCCTACCATGGAGGTTGAAACGGGATTCGTCAGTGAATAAAACATTTTGCCACTGCCTCAAGGTCCAATCGCGATATTGGTTAGCATACTCTAAACGGAGTCGGCAACACAGGTACTCGATTAGGGTGTCTGGCTGGTATCCCGGTTTTACGGGACGGTTTCTGACCGTTCGGTCACAAATGTTTCTTACCTGATTTCGTCGTCGCTGATGTTGTTGTTGTTGTCTCCGATTCGGAAAATTTCGTGCCACAATGTTCGCGTTAACGAAAGGATCACGTCGAACTTGGCGAACGATTGCCCGATCACCGCGGTCGTTAGTGACACAATGGCGACCTTGACCAGGGCGACGATTAAATTGGTTAGTCTCCCGGTATCTAGCGTAAGCACGAGATACGACGGATTGGCTAACACCCATCCGAACGGCCACATCTTTATGAGTATAACCTTCGTCTATCAAAGTTACTAAGCGAGCAACTTCCGGCTCCGATAGATGACGTCTGACCATAGTGAGCAATCGAAAAAAATTTTGACAAAAAAATTTAAATTTTTCAAAAAATTTTTTTTATTTTTTTTACATAATTTCAAACGCTTTCTGCAATAAGAATGTAAAAAATCAGGAAAAAAAATGTTTTTATTAATTTTTTTACAGATTATGAACATTTAAAGGCAAAAAAACGTGATTCTTTAATTTTTTTTAAAATTCAATCGAATGAGACAAAAAAATGGCTTGATGGATCGAATTGAAACTGTAGGGCTTTCAGGGGTACAATGACATGTAAAAGGCACACTTAACATTAGTCATTTTCCCAATATTCTCAATTTGGCACGTGATTTTCTAGAGGACCCCTAAAAGTCCTATTTTTACGATTTTTCAGTCATGTTAATGATAAAAAAAAAATCTAAAAAACCGTGCCAGGACCTTGTAGAGAATTCATTCAAGCTTTTGAAACCCACCGTCGATTTTCTGTGCAACCATTAGTTTCTGAGATAAGTCCGATAGCTCAGCGAGAAATGGTCGCATCGAGACCAAAAAAAAAAAAGAAATTGAAGCTAAATGAACAACCTATCTAATCCATAAGGTGGTTAAGTTGGAAAATTTTTTCTCAAGTCCGTACACCAAAAATAAGAACGAAAAAAATTTCGAAAAATTTTTTTCCATGATATTCATTAAGATTGCGCGATACGTGTTACTTGAAAAAATTTTTTGCAAGATCCAAAAATTAGAAACTTCAAGCTTCAAATTGCTTTTTTTTTACTCCAATACACCATTTTGATCAAAGATACAGCCATTTGAAAAATCGCCGAAAATTTAGATTTTTTTTTATCCCTTAATTTTTTCCATTAGTTTATATTATTCCTATTAATTTACAAATTATTTATACCAATACAGAATTTTTGATTTCTAAATTTATATTTTATATATTGATACGTAACTGCAACTATAATTTTGTTTTTTAATGCCGTGCATGCCTGATTCAGCCGCATATATAATATATTTCCAAACCATACGTTAAAATTTCTGTTTGTTGGTATAAGACTTTATTCATCCTACATTGGAATATGACTCGTCAGTTTGGTCCTCGCAGTTGGTGCGTGATCATAATCTTATTGAATGGAAATTGCAGAAGTTATACTCTGTGGACAAACGGGATCTTCATTATAATCACCAATATGTATCTTACAAACAGTGTCATGACCATTTTCATTGATCTACAGAGAACATTTGTCGTGCTATTGGGTTTTTTAGTTGTGGAATTCATTACCCACCTGTTAGTATGTTCTATGTCCTTAAGAATCATCTGGATTCTTTATTGCCTATTATTTTTTAACATTATTTTTTAAAGAATAATCTGTGTACTTTCATTTTTATTGTTTTGAGTTTTATAAGGTTTACCTTGACTCTTGCACATAAATGTGCAACGTTTTTAGATCTTAAGGTCGGTAACTCCTATTTTAATTTACTATTTTTCAAATTTTTTTAAAAAAAAGTCTTCATTTTCTTCATTAAAGTTCTCTATATGACTATAGAAATCATCCCCTAAAAAATGGTTTTGGTTCCATGCTGCATTATCAAAATATGACCACTTTAATTATAATTGGATGCCAATGCCTTTAAAAAAATTTTTGAACAATAAATTTGTTTTTATAATTAGATGCCTTTTGAATGTCCTTATTGAAATAATTATGAAGATTCATTTGGTAATCCGTACACTACTGCGATTCTTTTGGATGTGATTTTTGAGAAAATCAATTTAGGGATTTTTTATTAAAAATCTGGTTATACAGCCTTAATCAGCATCCTTTAAAGCTCCATCTTAAATCCCTAAATAATCTTTAAGAAATCTTCGTAATTGATTCAACAGGTTAGTCAGTTATTATTTATATTCATTCAAAGAGTGATGATTTTAATGAGCTAGCGCCACACTACATAGTAAAAATACATTAAACAGTTTTTGTAATGTTTTAGTTTATTTTAATTATAAATTCCTAATGAAAATGTTTATCAAACCTTATTTTCTTCGCATAAGCGACTAACAAAAATCATTTTTACTTACTTACGTGTGGCTAAATTTAAGTAACAAACACTAAGAAAAATGGGTCCTAGACTCTCCCAATTTAACTCATCCCTCAGTGGTTCTTATTCATAGTTGTCATTTTGTCTTACAAAAAGATGAAAAGTGAAATATTTGTATAAATTTTCTTTTACTTAGAAATAAGCAATATTCAGGAATATTCATGAGTACTTTTTTCCTGTTCTTAATAATTATGTCACCAGGTAAAGTTCAACAGTACAGTACAGAACACCCTGTATAACCTTTTTGTATATTTTTTTTACATAGTCTGTAAATGTGTTACATGAAACTTTCATAAAAAGTGAAAACAAATCAGAATGTTTTAATAAAGCTACCTACTGAAATTATAAATTTTCTTAATTACCACTTATTGATATTATTTTTCCACTTTTACACATTACCTTTCATACCACACAATTACATTCAATTTGATTCCGTATTTATATTTCTATTTTTTTCCTATGGACTTTTATATAAGGTATAATTAAATTGCTTGACTAAATTAATTGGGAATTCCACCACAAATTAACAAAAAAGTTATTATAAACGTGTGCCTAAAAGCGAAAAGTGTTAAAGACAAAAAAATAACTTGCCAAAAAACATTTTTTTAAGGCTGTAACTTTTTAATAAAGCAAAGTAAGTACTAAAGTATCTTGATCTGTTTCAGTTATTTCATTCAAAAACTGTATTCTTGAAATCCATTCCAGGATCCATTTAGTTCCAAGCACCCTACATAATTCAGGAAAAATAAATAATATTGGTTGTATTATGAAATTTTTAATTATTGTACTCGTAGATGTAGTAATCTTGTGTAATTTCATGATGTACTCTACTATTAGATGTAAATATATTTATCTTATTACTTTTATCCACAATCACCTTATAATCGGATTTTTATCCATACAAACGAACCGTCTAAAGTTATACTTTATCCACCAGTGAAATAAAGTAAGTAACTTTATTTCACTAGTAGAATAATGAAAAAATAATAAACCTATAATAAATAATTTAATTTATTTACTTATTAACATTAACATTTACATTTATAGTAATAAACATTTCGTTTTTTGTTTTATCAGATTTAACTTCCTTTTTGTTAATAACAACCCTTGTAGCATTGTTGCCATCATTTTCGAAACACATAACATCTGCCAAAGTTTGTGAAGAATTTGCACAAGTTACGGATGTCTCTTCTTGTAAGGAACAGCTATATTTTCCTTGAATTTACCTTGCAATATCAAATTTGTTAGATATACACTCCTCAAAATAACTTTCTGCTACAGAGCTCTTCCATCCACCATACGGTGTGATGGTCAGCACTTTTATTAGCCAATAAATTTGTTGAAGTGTGCCTCATACAATGGCCAGTAATGTTTCTGGATTTGCGATATTAAGGAATGAAGCAACTATTGAGGGTACCATCACCAACGTGTTGATTCCAACAGGCTGAGAAGTACATTTTTGATTGTTGTATCTTAAAATAAATGTGTCTTGTGCGAATTGGGCGGAGAAAAATATATCTTCTGTATATTTCAATAGGATTCACGTAAAATCCTTCTTCTATAATTGTATATTTTCTTAAAATGCCCATCTTGGTGTCAGGTATTGAAACAAGTAGGTAACTGCCAATGACCTGTACGTCACTAATTTTCAAATTTGTGAATTTGCAGCATCAACAGGCACCAGAAACCCCCAATATTACTAACCTACATAACCTTCAATATGTGCTCTTTCTAATACTGCAGTAAGTAGTAAGAAATATCAAGTCGTGAGAATATTTTTTTATTAAATTCCAATAATTCTGACCCCACAAATATGATTGTGATGTGATTATGGATAAAACGCTGTATTGCATTCGTGTTTTAATTGCCTTTTATCTACTTCAGAATATCAACCAACTACGTTCTTGCGTTTAAACTTCTTGCATGGACAAAATGCTACTTAAAACACTTATACAAAAATAACTATTATAATTTTATAAACAAATTCATAATAAGTAAATACCCGAAGGAGTACCAGACCCTTGTAAACTTTCTTATTGTTGAATTTTTGAGAAAACGTCATTTTTATATTTAAAAAATTGCTTATCTTGGGATGCCATGAGCAGTAATTAAATTTGCATTAAGAAAAATTTTAAATGGTAAATTTGACTACAACAATATACACTTTATTTAAAAAAAATTATATCAAAAATCTTTTTTTTTAAGAAAAATCAACAAGTACCTAAGAGTGTCCACACTGTTTATTAAACTTGTAAAAAAATATTTATCATTTTACTTATAAAATACATAATACTTTACGCAATACAATGAACTGAATTGTCATTTTGTTATAGGTACATTCTCGGTCCCATTTACCCGCTGAATTAAAAAATAGATATCAATGTGACCAGTGCCCCAAGAAATTTGGAACGAAACCAAATCTTATGGCTCATAAAAGAATCCATACTGGAATTAGAGACTACACATGTGACCAATGTGGTAAAAGTTTTGTTCAGAAAGGAAATCTTGATAATCACTTGTTGACACATACGGCAGCAAGACCTTTTAACTGTAATATATGTGGAAAATCTTTCAAAACTTTGGTGAGGTTGCGGAAGCATGGTTCTGTTCATTCTGGCTTAAAACCACACCAGTGTGATGTCTGTGGAAGGCAGTTCAGGGAGAGAGGTACCTTAAAAGAACATCACAGAATACATACAGGTGCTATGCCTTTTACCTGTGAGTTTTGTGGTAAATGTTTTCGGTTTAAAGGAGTTCTTACAACACATCGAAGACAACATACAGGTTAGTTTCCTTATCAACTAAAAGCATGGTTTAGAGCTGTCTGAAAGAAATTTCAAACGAGTCATTGTTGTTGATATACTTTATTTCTTGTAAACTTCTTTACAAGTGAAGTATTTAAAAAAATGTAACTTGTGTTGTAAACAGTCGTGTGTTGTGTGTGTTGTAAACAGGCACTTAACTGGAGGTGGGACAGGGACCACCCAGGCCCACCCAAAAATATGCCGACCCTCCTTAACTGTCGGCAAAGACTTCTCAATGATTTGAAATATCGAAATATGGCGTAAGTAACGTGCATTTATTTATCTGAAGGTAGTGTGAGAAAACGATATAAAGTAAGGTAATTTGTAAGAGGCTTCTTTTTTTTGGAAGTCATGTTTTACAGAACACGATGAGAGTAAAGGACTGTTTATTTCTGAAGTTTTTTCTTAGGTCATTATTTAATTTATTTATATTGGACAGGCAATAATAGGCAGTCTATGATTTAAATTGATTTTTAAGTCATTTTCTAATAGGACATATGATTTTACTGCCTGTGACTTGATTGTTTAACCCTTTGCCTTACCAATTATTATTTTTTTGAAACAGCCAAAAATTTCCCAATTTGTTTAATTATTGGTTTTTGGTCTCTTGTATAGAACCTGTGTATCAGCAATAACTTTTTTTAATAACTCATATTTGATTTATAACAAGGTAGAAAATACCATCGCAAATATACTCAGTCACCATTAAAAAATTACTGAACAATCAACTTAGCAGAAAAGGGAAAGAAATAAACTTTTAAATGCAATATAATTATGACAAGATATAATAAAAACAACAAAATCTCCAGGAATATAAATCAATAATTCATCTTCGCGTCGAAAGTTTTGAAATGAGGTATGACACATAATGTAATTTGACAGTCGGGACAAAAGCAGCGGGTTTTTTTATTTACATGTTTTCCTTGGTCATCACGTTTTTTGGAACACACTCCACAAACTTTTGTAAGATTTGTTTTCTTCTCTGTTGTTGGGAGAGCTTCAGAAAAGTGTCTTTCAACCAATTGTAGGGGGTTGGGTGAATTTCCAGGCCGACTAGATAATATGAAGGAGAAATGGAAACTAAACTGCACCCGAGAGTTATCTCGGGTCAGTAATCTGAGATTCTGAAGTCTAACTCCGAATTAACTCGGGATATTAAAGGAAAGAGTAAAATTAGACTGAAATCGTAAACATCACTTTTGAATATTAACATTGTCAATGATGTTTTCTTGAATTTTTTTATTTTTTTCTCTATTTTTGATTGTAAACAACTTTTTATGTAACAAAGTATACATTACATCAATATCAGAAAAAAAACTACACCTAGTACAGATATGTTTTATTATAGTGATGAAACGATTATCTGTAATTATGTTTTGACGATTAATTGCAATCTCTTAATTGTTTCATACGATTATTTTGCATCCATTCGGTATTTCCTGATTGCCATTATACACTGATTCTGATGAACTGCTGACACAAACTATTCTGGGCTCGCATTTAAAAGGTTCTGTTAGATTATATTCACAGCATGATATATTCAAACTCCTAAAAGACTGCATCATGATACGAAAATTTAATATTTCTGAAATAAAAATTTTTATCATGGTTATACCGGAAGTCGCCATCAACTTGCTTATTTTAAATGGAACACCCTATATATTATTGCAATTTTGGATTCTACGTGTTATTTTAGGTGGACTTTTATGAAGTTTCCTAAAATTAACCGTTTTCGAGATATTTAATTTTTTTCAAAAAAATGGAGAGCAACAGTGACTAGCTTCAAACCATGTGTATTTTATAGTAAGAAAGATAAAACAACAATATTTATAGGGGGGATAGCTAGACTCCTAAGCTTCCCATCCATACTTTCAAATTGGCTTTATTGCATACAGGGTACTATAAATTTAATGCCGAGTTTAGTTAACTTCAAACCTTCATAAGTCGTTTTTTTTAAAATGGAACACCCTGTATGTTTTTCTATATTCTGATACACAATTTTATTCTCTTTCGAACGGTATCAGTAGACTATTGATTATGTCTTAAAAAGCAGGGTACTAAGGAACTACAACGTTGATGGGTTTTTATTGCATGAATCGTTCAATTGGTTGTTCAGAAAGAAAAAAGCGTGGAGTGCTATTAAATTAGAGGGTGGCAATTGAAGATAGGGGTGAAAATGTAACCTTTACGGTACTTTAAGTATATCTCGAAAATGAAGCAAAATTTGAGGGTATTGCATAGGAAAAATTTTGTAGATAAGATTTTCTATCGAAACAGCTTATTTAAAAAATTTATTTACTGCAAAATATATTAAAAACAATTTAACAAAAAATGCAAAAAATTTAATTTTTTGTTTTTTTTACTTCTATTCAAATAACTTTTTGAATAGAAGGTATAGCGATTACTTCATAGAAAAAAATGTATATAAAATTTCCTTCAAAACAAGAGGTTGTAGAGTATTTTTGGGTGAAAATTTATTGATATACAGGGTGGTCCGAATTTTATGCAGGAAACTTCGAGGGCAGATAGATTTCTTTAAAGTAATATGTGTTTGCCTTATAAACATAGGTCTGGAACGGCACCGTTTTAGAGATACAGGGTGTTGAAGTTGTCAAAAAAAAAGATTTTTTGTTTATATCTCCGGAATCTATTAACAGATCTTAATAGAATTTGGTACATATAATGTATGATAGTAGGCCTTATATTCCCTGAAATATGAGCTTTAAAGGTTCAACCGGTGGTGTACAACTGGACAGAGGTCACCCCTTTTTTACAAAAAAACCTACGCCACTGCATTTTTTACATGTCATTGTAACTGATTTATATTTTAATGCATAAAATACGTAAAAAAGGTGACTTTATTTTTTCCCTAAGATTCGCCGTTCTCAAATTATTCATACCAATACAATCCCCTTGTGGCAGACACTACTAACGATAATATTACAAGAATATTTGTTTATGTTTAAAAGTAAGTGCAATTTGTAAGCACATCAACAAAATTATTTACACTCCTTTCTACACCACCTGTGAGGTAGTATGCGATATAAACAAAAAATCAATTTGTTTTAAAACCTCAAAACTATCCTCGAAGTTTCCTGCATAAAATTCGGACCACCCTGTATATGGCCGCTCAAACAGTCAGTTTTTCGATTTTCGTCGTGTAAAAGGAAAATTTTATGCAAAAAATCGTTAATAAACAATTTTACAGAAAGCAAAAAATAAGATTTTTTGATTTTTTTACTTTTTTAATAAAATAATTTAGTAAATACTCGAGAATTTAAGTACAATAAACTTTATTAATAATGTATATACAGTGTGCACGGATGAAGTTAACAAGAGGAAACTCTTTTGTTTTTGACTGTATTGAAAAATGTCACTTTATAAAAACTTCTGCCCCTCAAAAAAATGAGACTGTCATACAAACATTTTAGATTAGATGTACAGGGCTCATAAAGTAAAAAAAAAACACGAAAATACTCAAGAGAGAAGTACCATTATTTATTATTTTACACAACATTTTTATAGAACAAATCTGTTTATAACCTCAAATAATGTCCTAACAAATTTTAAAATAAAAATTTCAATTCTAACTTTTACTCTATATGTACAGGTTGTTACAAATTCGCTTCTCACTACAGAGATCTCAGAAACGGTAAGAGCTACGAAGTAGATTAAATGGGGGCAAAGTTGCATAATCAGGGAACCAACATTATGCCTCTAAAAAAGGCTAACATGATTAGTTTTAGAAATATTTGAAAAAAAAACGAAATTTGGAAATCCGTTTTTGTTTCATTTCAGCCTTATTTGAGGTGATATGGAAAAAAGAAGAACACCTTCTCGTGGCCACTTTTTGCCCTCTATCGAATGGCATAATCAATTTTTATATGTAACGTTTTGTCTATCCAGGACCATCATCAACTTCATTTTTTTAAATACAACTCTGGAAATTTTCAGGGTTCATGCATTAAATGAAAATGACTATCAACTGAGGATTGAATTTTGTCAGTGGTTTTTACAGCAATGCGAACAGACTGATTTTCATTTATTAATATTATTTACTAATGAAGTGAAATTCACAAGAGAAACCATTTCGAATTATCATAAAAACCACCAATGGGCGGATGAAAATCCGCATATTATTCCCCAACGTCGATCTCAAGAACAGTTTTCTTTGAATGTTTGGGCAGGCATTGTGGGTAATTACTTGATGGTCCCTATTTTTTACCCAGAACCTTCGATGGTGGAACTTATCAAAGGTTCCTACAAGAAAAATTACCACCACTTCTAGAAGAAGGGCCATTGATGTTATGTCAATTATTGTGGTAAATGCATGATGGGGTGCCACCTCATTACAACCTTACCATTAGACAATTGCTGAATAATCAGTACCTTAATCACTGTATGGGTAGAGGAGGCATTGCTTGACCGGCTCGTTCCCCCGACCTGAATCCCTTGCATTACTTTTTTTTGGGGCTGCCTTAAAACTATGGTATATCGTACTCCAGTTCCCAATGTATTAGTACTTCGACAGTGCATTGTAGAGGGTTTGCAACCATACACAATACGGCTGGAATTATGAGACGTGTAAGACGATCAATGCGGAGACGCTGCACAGAATGCATTGCATCGCAAAGACAGCATTTTGAACATTTCTTGTGTTGTATAGTGTAGTAGTAGTAGTTTATTCACAAGTAGACAAGCCTAATATAAAAAACATATAACAGATTACACTTACTCAAGAAACAAAACACAATAACAGAGTTACTTACAATCTAATATACAATATAGTACTCGCAACGATACAACCACAGTTTAAAGAAAACACTTTTACTTTGTCTATAACACACAAGTACTTTTAATGTGATTAACTATAAGTGCCTCTTAAAAGTTATTAAATTGTCAATAGATTTCAGTCCTTCATGCAACAATGCTCAAATAGAATCTTGAATACGATATGGAATTTGTTTATGGGGTGATTCCACCTTATTGCAGGCTGTTTTTGTTCACAAAAACGTGTGATTAGAACAATTGCCAGTGTTCCAAGTACACGATCTTGCAGAACCCTTTTTGTTGACTTTGATCTCATGACTGTTGCCTCATTATATATTTTAGAAATGTGTATTTATGTTTATAAAAATAGAACAAAGTTAAAAAAACAAATAGTGATATTCATCACTTAAATACGAGACAAAAGGATCGATTCCATCTACCCTACACAAAATATGCTGCTATATCGAAATCACCTGATCATATTGGCTTAAGGATTTTTAATCACTTGCCCGGTAATATTAAGCGCTGTAATAACTTGAATATCTTTAAATATACACTAAAAAATTTTTTAATAAAGAAATGTTTTTATTCTCTTTCCGAATTTTATCAATTGTAGTACAATTTACTTTGTTATGTTAGCATTTTATGTATGTGTGTGTTTATACAGGGTGGTCCAGATTTTAATAGGCAAACTTCGGAAAACTACTAAATAACAAAAATTAACATGACTTTGCTCTATGAACTTAGGCGCAGAAAGCCACCGTTTATGAGATACAGGACGTTGAAATTAACAAAAATAAAACAATTTTTTTAAATATCTGGAAAACGGCTTTATCAAATTTATCCAAATTTGGTACATATTTTTTTTCAAATATTTCCCCTAGTTTTGTATGCACATAGTCCAAATTCAAAGACCAGTGGCGGATAAACAAGGATGTCGTTTACTTATTTAAAGTAAAACTTCTACGCCACTGAATTAATTGGTAAAATTAATACATTTTATAACAGTCTGAAACATTCTCGATGAAAAAACATTCTTCTATTTTTATCGAAAAGTGAAAGGTTTACGAGTTATGAGACATATTATTCAAGTAAACAAAGCGTTGAAATAGGGAAAAATAAAACACATTTGGGTGGTCCAGATTTTAATAGATAAACTTCGGGAAAGTTTTAAATAACAAAAATTAACATCACTTTGCTCTATGATCATAGACGCAGAAAATTACCGTTTATTAGATACAGAGCGTTGAAATTCACAAAAATAAACTAATTTTTTTAAATATTTTGAAAACCGCATCATAATATGTCTCATAACTCTTAACCATTCACTTTTCGACAAAAATAAAAGAGTATTTTTTCATTCGGAATGTGTCAGACCATTGTAAAATGTATTCATATTACCAATTAATTCCGTGGCATAAAAGTTTTACTTTAAATAAGTAAACGATAACATTGTTTCTCCGCCACTAGTTTTTGAATTTGGTCTGTGTGCATACAGAACTAGGACAAATATTTGAAAAAAGTTTGTACCAAATTTGGATAAATTTGATGAAGCGATTTTCCAGATATTCAAAAAAATTGTTTTACTTTTGTTGATTTCAACGCCCTGTATCTCACAAATGGTGGCTTTCTGTGCCTATGTTAATAAAGCAAAGTGATGTTAATTTATGTTGTTTAGTACTTTCTCTAAGTGTGTCTATTAAAAATCTGGACCACCCAAATTCGTTTTATTTTTCCCTATTTCAACACTTTATTTACTTGGATAATATGTTTTATAACTCGTAAACCATTCACTTTTCGACAAAAATAAAAGAATGTTTTTTCATCCGGAATATTTCAGACCGTTATAAAATGTATTCATATTACCAATTAATTCAGTGGCGTAGAAGTTTTACTCTAAATAAGGAAACAACGTCCTTGTTTCTCCGCCACTGGTTTTTGGATTTGGACTGTGTGCATACAGAACTAGGAGAAATATTCGAAAAAAAATGTGTACCAAATTTGGATAAATTGGATGGAGCGGTTTTCCAGATATTTAAAATAAATCGTTTTATTTTTGATAATTTCAACGCCCTGTGACTTTCTGTCCTTATGTTCATAGAACAAAGTGATGTTAATTTTTGTTGTTTGGTACTTTCCCGAAGTTTGTCTTATTTAAATCTGGACCACTCTGTATATGTATATAAGTGTGTATATTGTATACTGTGTGTGTACATCTATATATGTATTTTTGTGTGGGCCACTGTTGTCCATCATATTGACCATTGCTATACATTCATGTAATGTCATATAAGCAAAATAAACTAAATAAATAAATAAATAAACATATTAAAACTGTTTAATCCCTTATAAAACAGCGTGTTCCAACATTTTTTAGCATTAGGTTTTTGAATATGAAAATGTTTCCTACATCTTGTTGAATATTGATGAATATCCTCATTTGTTACTAAGAAACTATTTAAGTACTTCTCTCAGTTCCTTGGGTTCCAAATAGGGTCTCCCAAGGAGCGCCATTCTGCTACGTGCAAATCCCGGGCACTCGCCCAGAATATGCAGGGAAGTTTCGTCTGCCGAATCACATCCTCGGTAGACCGGACTGTCTACAAGCTTTAGCTTATGTAGATATTTCCTAAAGTGACAGTGTCCCGTTATGAGTCCTGTCACTTTCCTGAGACGGATTCTGTTCAAGCTCAGTAAATCATTCACTCTTTCCTTCGAAGGATACTCCATGAGCTCCTTAGAATGGCTATGTCCTGGCCTTGAAGTCCAGTATTTCCTGTGTTCTGTCTCAGTCCATTTGTCCAGAGCCTGCCCGACCACACTGGGAGATGTGCCACAGAAGGGCTCCCGGCCAATGAACTCTGTCTGGGATTCCTTGCTAGCAAGTTCATCCGCTTTCTCATTTCAACAAATACCTTTGTGCCCTGGCACCCAACACAGTCTGACTGTATTGTTGGTGGCCAGTTCAGTCAGCATTTGTAAACAATCCCACACCAGTTTTGAACTTATCTTGTGTGCGCCTAAAGTTTTAATTGCAGCTTGACTATCAGAGAATATATATATGAGTTTACGTTTATAACCTCTACGTACATTTTCTGCCAGACACGCCATTATCGCGAAAATTTCTGCTTGGAATACGGTAGGGAACTCCCCCAGACTGTAGCTTGCACTCCATCTGGGTCTGAGTCCATATATTCCTGCACCCGTCCCTCTGGTCATTTTGGAGTCATCTGTAAACCATACTAGGCTCCACCTTTCCAGGGTATTAAACCTTTCCTCCCATTTGCTTTGATCCTCTATTCGAGTCTCAAATGGCTTGTGGAAGTGAAACCTTGGAACCATCTTGTCAGATACCATCCCAAAAGTTGGTTCCGACATAGATGATTATGATCCTAGAATAGGAACTACCCCTCCAGTCGTTGTTATTCCTGAGTCGATATGCTGCTAGCCACGCTTCTCTTTCCACCACTATATACAGCGGTGGTAAATTTAGCATGACTTCTAGTGCAACTGTCGGGGTCGATTCCATCGCCCCCGTTATACCTAAACAGGCCAATCTCTGAATTCTATTCAGTTTTTCCCTCGCTGTGTGGTCTGTTTTGTTTTTTGCCACCATACCACAGCGCCGTAGAGAATCCTAGGTCTTACTATCAATGTATACAACCAGTATGACATCTTTAGTTTCAGTCCCCAGGTGCTCCCAATAAGGCGACGGCATACACACAATGGATGTCTCTCCCGAAAGGGTAGCTGTTACTGTCCGGTTTCTCAACATGGTATCTATCCGCCGACATAAAGTGTCATCAAGGCCCTTGTTGCGAACTGCCGAATTAATAGATTCGAAAGGTGTATTATCAAATGCCCCTTCAATATCTAAAAAAGCTGCCAAAGCTAGATCTTTGTCGTTCATCGCCCTCGTTATCCTAGAGACTAGGCTATGAAGGGCTGTGTCGACTGATCTGCCTGCCTGATAGGCGTATTGGTACCTGTGTAGAGGATTTGCCCTCTATACCTCGTCCCTTATATGCCTATCAACTATTCTCTCCAACGTTTTCAGGAGGAAAGATGTTAAACTTATCAGGCGATATGCCTTATACGATGGACGCCTTGGTTTAGGAATAAACGCCACGTTCGTCGATCTCCATGCCCGCGTATATAGCCAAGTGCAATGCTGGCTCTAAAGACGTGATTTAAAACCGGAGCTAGACAGTCCGCACCCTGCTGTAACAGTGCGGGTAGGATTCCATCGGCTCCTGGTGATTTAAATGGGTCAAAGGAACTTATTGCCCATCTTATTCGTGACTGACTCACCACCGTCTTGGCAACCTCCCAGTTCTGTCGAGACCCGGTCATTACCCTCTGCTGGAGCCTGGAAAGTGAGTATTTAGAAGTAACTCCAATGTCTCCCTTCCAGTTTTAGTGTATTCTCCACTCGGTGCTTTAAGAGACCCGAGTTTCGTATTACCATTCTTAGAGAGAAGTCTCTGGAGTTTAGCACACTGTGGGACACTGTCAATATCCTCACAGAACTTCCTCCATGAGTCTCTCTTCGCTTTTCTAATTTCTTTATTATACTCAGTGAGGGTTGCTCTATAAACCTCCCACTCTCCTGTCCGCTTTGCTCTATTAAATAGTTTCCTTGTCTATCCCCGCAACTGTGTGAGTTCCTTACTCCACCAGGGTACGGTGTTCTTGTCGGACCTCACTTTGATAGGACAGCTGTATTCATATGATCTTGTGACGGCGTTTTGGAGTTCCTCCACAGCCCTCTGAAGATCATATGTGTTCCTTAATTTTATACAGATTTCCCTAGTCCTGGCCTGCAACTCCGTTCTATAGGAGTCCCAGTCAGTTCTTTTCGGGTCTCTGTAGGTTCTTACTTTGCAACCCTAGAGAAAAAATATAGTTTTTTTAATATCTTTTTAATAATGTAATCACAATTATTGTTCAAAGAAAGACTATTATCAACAATAAATCCTAAGTACTTAAACTCAGTAACAATTTCAATAATTTTATCGTCTATTTTGATATTAATTGAATAAGTACTTATTTGTTTATACTTATAAGAAGTGGTTAATATCATGACTTTTGTTTTTTTAACATTTACTTAAGTTTATTCATTCGTAAATATTTTTCAATACCTGCTAAAGCATCATTGATTGATTTAATACATTGATTTAAATCTTTATCAGCAACATACACTAATGAATCATCAGCAAATAAGCCAAGGGAGTAGTTTCCCTCAATGTAGTTGATATCAATCAAATATATTATGAAAAGTAATGGCCCTTGTGGAACTCCAAAGTTATTAATTATTTTATTTGAAGTAAAAGAACCAATTTTAGTTACTTGTGCTCTATTATTCAGGTAGTCCTCAAACCACCCCAAGACAGTACCTGATATTCCATAATATTTTAACTTTTAATAGAAGATTTCTATCTATCGTTTCAAATGCTCTTTTTAAATCTAAGAAAACAGTTACAATATATAAATTTTCGTCAATTAATTGATTCCATCTAGCTATTGTATTGCAGAGCTGTTTCGCAAGAATGATTTTTTCTGAAGCCCAATTGTTGTCCAATAAACAAATTGTTATCATTAAAATATTCCATTATTTGATCATGAACCGCTAATTCGAGAACTTTTTCAAGTGTTGGTAATGTATTAATTGGACGAAAATTGCATGCTTCGATATTATTATTAATTTTAGGAATAGGTGTAATTGTACTAGTCTTGAAGCGACTTGGAAAAGTCCCCATCTCCAATGAAGTATTAATGAAATGCAAAATGATGGCCAATGACATCAAATGAATCCTTCAAAAATTTTGCATGCAATATTTCACCATCAATTATCTTATTGTTCAATGAAAATATTATTTTCCGCAATTGGCCAAATGTTAATTTTTTAAAGATGCTAATACCACTACTTACTTGACGAAAACTTTGCGTCGACCCCACAACACAACTGATCACTCTTTATGCTATTAGCTATATCAGCTACACTATTAACAAAAAAGTCATTGAATTTTTGTGCTATTTTATTTTCAGATGTAATAGTATAATTTTCATTATTTTCACAAAATATTATTTGACTGAAATCATGACATATATTTGACATTACTAGTGACTTCAAAGTTTTCCACAACTCTTTAGGGTTGTTTTTGTTGTCAATTTTATTTTCATAATATTTTTTTCTTTGACTTTTAGCATATTTACATATTGATTTCTTACAATTTTATAGTATTCCCACTTATCATTTCTATTTAATTCACTACTTCTCTTAAAATTTCTATACGCTATATCACTTTCATTTGCTTTGTTTTTTAATTCACAGTCATAGTATGGGATTTGATTTGCTTTTATCTTTATCATATGCTTGGGTGCAATTTCATCAACAATGCTTGATGTTTTATCTAAAATACAATCCAATATATCATTTACTTCAACACAGTCCAGCGGCCTGTCGCATGATAACAGATTAACATTAATATTTAGCATATTTGTTTCATTTAAATTTCTTACAAAAATGTATTTATCTTTTTCATCAATATTACTAAAGTTGTATAGATAACATGGAGGGATCTGTTATTTTAGGCAAGTCATGCACACAAGCTACAGAATTTTTATAGTTCGTTAACACGTAATCTATTAACGTTTTGCTATCATTCGTTACTCTAGTATGCTCATTTACAATTTGATCAATCCCATACATATTAAACATTTGTTTCAGTTTTTTACTTTAAAAATTATCACTCTTATAATCTATATTCTTCATTCATTAATAAACATTTCATATTACAAAAATATCTGTCTAACACTTCATCTTCTCCACAAAAATGGCATCACTTGAACTAGGCGAATGATATACTACACCAATAATCCACTGCTGTCCTGATATATTGATCTCAATAAATTGAAACCAATAATTTCCTTGCAGCATCAACTCTTCTCTAGGTTTGCAATCAATGCCAGCTTTGATTATATATTAAAACACCTCCTGTATGTCTGCTATTACTATCACAACGTATTAAGGATGGAAACTGATGCATTTCTGGTTGCCTAAATTATACCGAAAAATGGTAGAAAACAGCCCGTTTTTTATTCCAATATATCTTTTTAAAGCAATGGAAGAAAGTAGTAAAATTTCATCACATTTGGCAAAGTATAAATTAAGACAGTAAAGCAAAAATTAATTGGGATAGGTAAATAATTCGTGAGAAATTAATTTCTAAATATAAAGGTTTTTTGGACTTTTACAAAGAAACGATTATTTCTTCATAGTATTATAGAATTATGCAATTTTTTATATAGTTATCTTTTAATAAATAAACTGATTAGACTTTATGTTGGGGACCGCCTAGCCGGGTGTATTGGCCGGCGGATTTCGATCTGCCGAGTCAAACATCACGGACGTGGGCCGGAATTTGGATGGGTGACCTAAGGCATGCTCGGGGACGTGACTGTAGCAGCCTACCAAAGACCTGGATCGCCTAACATTTGCCGCACACGTGTGGTCCCCGANAAGACTAATCATGTTAGCCTTGATTTTTTAGAAACATAATGTTGGTCCCCTGATTACACAACTTTGCCCCAATTTAAGCTACTTTGTATATCTTACTGTTTCCGAGATCACTGTAATGAGAAGCAAATTTGTAACAGGCTGTATACAGGGTGTTCTAATTAAAACTTCCCACCTGGAAAATATTGGAACTAAAAAAGAAAAACAAAAAACACGTGAATTTTCTTTTCAAGGGGCACATGATGGGGTAAGTTTTGGTGTCTTGGAAGCTACTCCTTAGGCAGGGGAGTAAAATACCCTTAAATTTTAAATGGCACCATGTATTGCATGAGACCTCATTTTAAAGCTTTTTCAATTCTGCTCACGACAACATATGACACTTTTTAAATTTTACTTTGGATATGACAATAAAATTATTACTTAAAGAATAAGACAAAATATCAATGAATGAAAGAATGCTATTATTTTATTAAATGTTCAAATTGGTACATTTTTTACCTAGTTATATTTAGTTTTTTTTTACCAAATACCACGATTAGATACGTTAAAAGCCTGGGGGTTTTCACCCCCAATTAAAACACATAATTCCAACAATCGGTTTATTCTCTCAAACGACAAAGTTGTCTCTTATTTATTTGCTATGTCGGGACTCTGGTGACTCCCATGACCAACTCCTGAGCTCGCTGACCCCACGGACCGTTCTCCATCGGCCGACCTCGACTGCTCGCACATTCAGAAAGGGGTTCTTGTTGACTCGGTAACAGTGACGTAGTGAATGACATCCCTATTGAATAGTTAGCATCTAACAGCTATTTTGTATATATGTAAAATAATTTAGATCTATGTTGTCTTGTCTCTTTATAACAGCAGTTATGATTGTGCACTGAAAGTTTGATAAAACTCATGCCAGGGACAACACGAAAACTATATGTGTGTATCTTACCGCCTGTATAGAAGTGTAGAACGAATTGTTTAATTGTAGATAAAAATCATCATACTATTTATTTGTTAGATTTTCACCTAATAAATATAAATATGCACTTGGAAGAAAAAGAAATAATATACTGTAAAATAATTGCAAAGGCATATAGAGCAATCTGTTATTACTAAATTACTTTTCATAGTAATTTCGCTTCCTAACATTTGATTTAAAAAGCTAACAACTGACAATGCTAAGCAGTACTAATCCTGTATGGCCCTGTTTATGTTGCTCAGTTCAAAAATCGAATTATAACTCAACTATTACACCCTGTATAAGAATCAGTTGGTTACGGATTTAAATTATCTCAACCATGAATTTTATTTTACAGTTTTGTGGAATACCAAATCGTCCAGGGAAATAAAGTGTTGGTGTGCAAACTGTGCACATACACATCTAGATACAGGCACTCCATAGCACGTCACATCTTAAGTCACAAGAGCAGTACGAAGTTGATCTCTTCCGATGCCCAAAATGCAGCTTCGCTACTAAATATAAAACCGGCCTGACCAGGCACATGATCACTCATCAGGACGCTGAAGAGGCTAAAATCTACAAGTGCGACAACTGTCCGTTTCAAACCAAACACAAGTATGGCACCATAAAACATGCACTAGTCCATACGGACCCCTCTGAAATGGTAACCTTCAAGTGTCTGACTTGCAGACGTGGGTTTAAACGGAAAGAACAGCTGAGGAAACACGTTCTGACGCACATGAAGTCAAACCTGCCGAAGTTTAGATGTGACGAATGCGACTACGAGTCCATTTGGAAAGATAACCTCACTATTCACACACTGAAGCACAGGAATGCCTCGGAATTGACCATGTTCAAGTGCCATTTGTGTCCGCACGAAACCAAAATAAAGGCCAGCTTGAGGCTGCATCTGGTGACATAAGAATAGGGAGAAGAAGTGGCATAGATGCGAGTCCTGTATGTATAAGTCGAAGTACCAGGGTCACGTTAGAAGACATTTCAGGGAGGAGCATGGAGGTGTAAGGGAGGAACATACCTAGAGGTAGTTCATAAGGTAATTTGTACGTTATTTGAAATCAAGTGTGGTTACAGACATAAAAAGAAGTAGGGTGTAGTTAAGTTTTAAAGCAACAAAAAAAATTTTTCATACATTATTTTGAAATTGTAAATTTACTACATTAGATTCAGTTTTCAGCAAAGCTAAGATAATTATACTGTATTGTTTCTTTTGTACTTGTTTCGTGAACAGTAGGTATTGACAATTTTTCACCTATTCGAGTACTTTGTCACCTGTAAAAAAGAATTAAAAAATGAATGACAGTCCTTGAGCCAATTGGATCATCAAGGGTTACACAACCCCACAAAAAAAAATGGGAGATCCGAAAGACAAGACCATGGTACCTATATGTTTTTGGAGTAGCTGAATCGTGCTCTCAGTCATTGAAATCACCCATGACCTGGAGGCAGCAGTCCTTACCCTAAAGACATGCATTAAAAACGCACTGACGCAAACCACCGCAGAGACAATAGTCCCCTGACTGACAAACCTCAGAGGTAAGACACCAGACAACTTGTATGAGGTAGACTACACCTAAAATTGCTTGCCACCCACACCCGCCTTCCCCAACATAAACACAAATTAAACGTACTAAAAAGACGGGTGAAGGCGGCCCTGGGTGAGCTGGCTCAAGAAAATTAAAGTCACTGGATCCGCAGGACCTCTGGAAAACACAGAGGGCCCTACGACTGGCCACCTGACGCAGAATTCCCCCAATCCACATCAACAGGGTGGTGTACATGAACCAGGAAAAGACCGAGACTTTTGCTAACAGCCTGGAACTGCAGTGTAGAGTGTCCCAGTTGCCCAATGAGGACAAGGAATTGGAAGCAGTGGCCGAGTGCGCAACCCCAGGTGAACTTAGGCAACCAATATGACACCTAAAGAACTAAAAAATCCCTGGACCCCACCAAATACACAACACTACACTAAAAAGACTACCACACAAGGGCCTCATTCATGGCCCTACTCAACATAACAAGCGCCACACTTAGACTCGGACATTCCCCTACATGCTGGAACAGCAAACGTAATAATCTCCAAACGTAATAATCTTCAAACCCAACAAAGACTACACCTTCACATCCAACTACTGACCCATCAGCCTACTCCCGGCTATGAACAAAGTGGTAGGAAAAAATTAACCTTACCCGCGTAAAAACCCATTCCAAAGAACTGCGAGTCATTCCCGACGAACAGTTTCCTTTCCGATCCAGTCACTCCACTGAGCTCCAAATCCTATGGTTCACCGAACACATCACCACTACCTTCAACAGGAGACAGTTCACTGGAACTGTCTTCTTGGATATCGTAAAGACATTTGATACGGTTTGGCCACGACAGCTAATTTGAAAAATTTTCAACAAATTTACGAAAATACAATGGTAAACCTAGAAATTGGCTGAGTTGGTGAATATATTTGAGGATTGGAAAATTAGTTGCAGCATTAAATTTACGTTCACATGTTCTAACCCTGTCCTGTGATATCTCATATCGTAGATATTCTATTTTTGTCTTAAAGAAAAAGCACTTGTCCAAATTAAATGTTAGATTCACATCGCAGAATATTCGTGAAACCTTACTCACTGAAAAATTTCATGTTGAATTTGTATGGCACTGAAAGCTTTACCAATACCTCAACTCTTCAAGGCGTAGTATATACCATTCTTATACCAAAAAAAGTAGAGAAATTTTTTCTTCAAAAAAGTTTAATTTATTAAAAAATAATATTATTTGGTCAAAGGAAAAAAAAATTGGAAAAATTTCTGTTAAGGGTAATTAGAAAACTATCCTTATTTATAACCGATTTAGATAAAACTTAGTATACTTAAAGATCCTTATGTTATGATTATTACCTACAGTTTCAATTCCATTATCTTAATCAGAAAGAAAGTTATTTAAAAAAATATCCAAATGATAAGACCCCTTTGGAGGCCCATATCTCAGTAACGGTGTTCCGCAAGACCTATGTTTATAGGAACTTTTTATACTATTTTTGGCTCTACTTTCACCTTAAATTTTGTACCAACTTTTCCAAACACCCTGTACTCTTAAATAATGTATTACAAAGATACAAATCGATACAGAATATGATATTTACTTACCTTATTAACGAGTGAACCTTTTTTGCTTTTAAACTTTTAAACCAACATGTTTCTGCAGTGTGGCCTCTCCCCCTTGATAAATTGTGCATTGAGGGAATAGTTGATGATGATTGGCTTCTATCCTGGTAAACCTCTTGGTACATTGAGCTTTCCAGGTGTTCAGGTTTATGGCAGACATGGCACAGTTTTAGTCGAGGGAATTGATCTGATTTAGAGCATGAACTGCCAACCTCTGGATGATTACTCCTTTCTAATTTACTTAAAAATCCCAGGAAAAGTTGTTCAGGACTTAAAAATTATCGGCGTTAGCATCTGCCTGAAGACCAAACGGTATGTCATCTACAGGGTGTCCCACGGTGATGAGACATCCATACTAATATTATAAATGTGAATGTAAGTTTGTTACGCTTTAACGCGAAAACTACTTAACCGATCATCATGAAACTTTGTATACATATTCTTGGAGGTATAGAACTAACATAGGATACTTTATTAAAAAAAATATTTTTTACGAAAGATTTTCTATATTTATTTACCCGCGAGCGAAGCCTACTAATAATAATAATTCCTACTAATATTATAAATGTGAATGTAAGTTTGTTTGTTACGCTTTCACGCGAAAACTACTTAGCCGATCATCATGAAACTTTGTACACATATTCTTGGAGGTATTAGAAGTAACATAGGATACTTTTTATTAAAAAAAAACATTTTTTACGAAATATTTTCTATATTTATTTACCCGCGAGCGAAGCCTACTAATAATAATAATTCCTACTAATATAAATGTGAATGTAAGTTTGTTTGTTACGCTTTCACGCGAAAACTACTTAACCGATCATCGTGAAACTTTGTACACATATTCTTGGAGGTATTAGAAGTAACATAGGATACTTTTTATTAAAAAAAAATATTTTTTACGAAAGATTTTCTATNTTTTTCTAGCTCTTGTAATTTTTCCGTAAATAAAACTTGTAAATATCATTTTTCCCCACTGCTAACATAGGAAAATAAAAATAACAAAAACATTATGAAGCATGCTTTGATTCAGTCACCGAACGTGGTCAAATAGGCATTGAAAAAAGACTTTTGCATTGAAAATTATATTAAAAAACTAAATTTTTTAGCGCCCTGTAGCTTGGAAAATAAAATCCGTAGAGCATAACTTTATATGACAAATATTTATTTTTTGAAATAAAAAATCCACCGTTTAATTTATTCCCAACCTTTACGTTACACCCTGTAGATGCTATTTTTACTAATGGTGGCGAAACATTAACTACTTTACATTTTAGTAATCCCACTGTCTGCGTCATTGTACAATAACATGTACATGTCTGCCTCTGATCTGAAGCTTCGCATCGATCACTTTATTCGAAATGTATCTAGCGCCAGCCTAATCCCTGCCCTGTCTGCCTGGTCGGTGAATAATCCAGGTTTTTTGCTGAGGGACGTTGGCCGTAGATTTCATTGTCGTTTGTGTATGTGTGAGTGAGTTTGATGCTTCGCTTGGTCATCTTTTTATGGCAGTAAATAGNATTTTTACCCTTTCATACTACAAAGGTGTTAATTCAAACAAATTCAAAAAAAAATTCTAAAAAATCTTATCAACGGAGGTGAAACAATATTCTTCGATATCAATTAATGCAAATTATAGGTCAAACAATTTCACTAATAACCTCTTATATACGTTTTCACTTGATGTTAAAAATTTCTCTTCATATCAATCTTATAACGTACTAAACTATGAATACTATGTTATTAGTATTGATCGGAAATGTTAGGGCGGCAATAATGTGGTACAGGGTTGGCTGCAGTCCGGTTGAAGTTTTTAATATACTGGGTGTAACGTAAAGGTTGGGAATAAATTAAAGGGTAGGTTTTTTTGTTTAAAAAATAAATTTTTCTCATATGAAGTTATGCTCTACGGGTTTTCTTTTCCAAGCTACAGGGCGCTAAAAACTTTCAAAAAATTTAGTTTTTCTCCAACAACATTCGAACATTATAAGATAATGGAATGAAACTTTAGCCTTAGCTTAATTTGATAATCCTCTAGTAACAAGAAAAATGGTAACTTTGTAAGTTACTCAGTGGCGTGTCTACGGATTGTACCGTAAGGGTTTTCGAAGAAAATTGTAGTACGCCACTGGTAAAAACATTTTTTTAATATTTTTTTATGTTCCATATTTTATTTTAAACAAAATTTCTCTCTTGCGTTTTTTTTCTAGCTCTTGTAATTTTTCCGTAAATAAAACTTGTAAATATCATTTTTCCCCACTGCTAACATAGGAAAATAAAAATAACAAAAACATTATGAAGCATGCTTTGATTCAGTCACCGAACGTGGTCAAATAGGCATTGAAAAAAGACTTTTGCATTGAAAATTATATTAAAAAACTAAATTTTTTAGCGCCCTGTAGCTTGGAAAATAAAATCCGTAGAGCATAACTTTATATGACAAATATTTATTTTTTGAAATAAAAAATCCACCGTTTAATTTATTCCCAACCTTTACGTTACACCCTATATACAGTGAGCGGCAAAATTATGGAATATATTTATTTAAAAAAATCATATGTTCGTTATTTCAAAAATCGCTCGGACCCGTCGAATTATATTTTTAGTTCCGCATTTTTTGAAGCAATTTTCATTTATACAGGGTGGCCCAAAAAAAAGTTATGAAGTCAAGGCCAACTTTTTTAAATGGAAACCCCACTTTTTTGTATTTTTGTTCAATTCTCCATGGAATTCTGATCATTTTTTATGTAACATAACCTATACCTATCTAACCGTTTTCGAGATAATGGCGTTTGAATATAGACCACGTTTACTTTTCCATCTTAGATTTGTGTGGTTCACAGAAAGTTGCTTCAAATCAGAAAAATCCGTAAGAAATAAGTGGTTCGATGATTTATTTTGATCATTATGAGGTAATGACTTGAATGTAAAAAATATAAGTGAGGTATTTAGGTATAATTAATTAAAAACGCATAATTTTATTGTATAAAATATGATTTTGTTAAATGTCACTATTTAAATTACGAGCCAGGTTATTTTGCAAATTTTTAGCACATCTGAGATGTGGTCAAATATGGAATAAAGGGTATGTAGGCAACATATTATACACTGTGGTATTTCTGTAAAACCACTAGTCAATGTACAGAAATTTTTAGTTTTGTGGTTAGTTAGTGGGTATCTGGAAGGCAGCGGCATCCAGGAAAGCTTTTCACTGGGTATGTATGCTACAGTCTTCCAGGCCGAGGTTTTTGCTATTTTGATGGTAGCAAGCAACAAGGAGGTAAGGAATTGTGCAGAGAAGATTTTTATCTGCTCCGACAGTCAGGCCGCGCTCAGAGCAGTTAGCTCCCCGAGGACTAGGTCTGCCCTTGTCCAGGAATGTGGAGATGCTCTAGAGTCATTGGCCAGATGAAGAGAAGTAGAGTTGGTTTGGGTCCCAGGCCATATGGGTATCCTTGGTAACGAGAGGGCGGATCAATTAGCTCGTCTCGGGTCCAGGGGACCTGGACATGGACCTGAACCAATCTTAGGTATCACACGAAGCAGCATTAATGGGGCCCTCAATAAATGGGCCTATCAAACTTTAGGTCAGAATTGGAGGAGAAATAGAGGATGTAGGCAGGCCCATAGTTTTATACATGGACCTAGCAAATCCAAGACGAGATGGCTGCTGAGCCTCAGTCGAAGAGTCCTAAACCAAATGGTGGGGGTTCTGACAGGCCACTGCAGACTTAGGAGGCATTTAATTTTACTAGGAATTGAGGACCACCTATGCCCGAAATGTGGCGAAGGGGAGGACACCCCTGTCCACCTTCTGGGACAGTGTGCAGCCTTTGGGAGAATAAAACATCAAGTCTTTGGTGCTGAAGAGCTGCAAGGTTGAGAGACCTTCCATGGACTAAAATCCTGGCATACCACCACTACCACCACCACTACCACTACCACTACTTCGTTATTTAACGATGGTGATATAGCTTAAAACAGTTTCTATTTTTAACAAAACATAGATGTATTTCACATTTTTCGCAGTAAACGTGCGTTTTCCCTTTACAAGAACCATTCTTGCAATGAGTTGCTTCTTTTTTTAAGTCCCATTCGGGAGTATGGTTGACCATGTCCAACTGATTTTCTTGAAGCGGACGAACTTCCAAACACTTTCTCTTATCAGCAACTGGAGACTCTCTGCTTTCAGAACCACTAGACCTACTAGGTCTTCCAACTGACCATTTAAAGTTATGGACTGGGTTACCCATTTTTATTAGAGATTCGCTAGTATCATTTTGAAGTGCAATAAATCTAGTAAGTTTACGTTAGATTAATTGTTACAGTTAGAAAACTATCTTTTATACTCAAGCCAACTATTAACGCATGTCAAATCTACAGCATGAAAAATCATCCGTAGGGCCCACTTTCTAGATTTTATAAAAATTCTGTACAATCCCAATAGCTGATCTAACTTATCCACACCGCCCATACTCTGATTGTACAGGGTGTTTTAAACTCGATAGTATGGGCCTACTGTGAGGATACAAAAAAATTTTAAATAACATTGGGACACGTGGTGTTAAATGGGATAAGTTAAGCTCCATTTTCAATCGAAAGTATTATCTTTGGGATTTGACAGAAACGACTAATGACATCACTGATTATATTTTTTCCAGAAACATCCAAATTTTTTTACTGTTAAAAAGCTCTTTTTTCTAATAAACTTTTATTAGAGATTTTTTTCTGTATTATTTCCCATTTAAAAGTTATAAGCAACATCGTCCTAAAGAGTCAAAATAAATACCACCTAAAAATCACATTAGCGGTAGAAGGATCAAGTCAACGGGGTTTCAATATGCGTATGCGCGATAAAAGATGACTTATCAGGAACGGTAGCACTTATCAAGACGATTTTTTTTAAATTTGATATAGCAAAATGAGAGGAATACGAATATATCATGAAAAATCAATGAAATAAATCATTTTTGCACGAATTTTGAGTTTAAAGAATTATGCCACTTTCGTTTTTGCTTTTAAAAAATAGTTATATTATGGTAATCAAGTTTTATTAGTTTGGGTTCATCAATGCATTCCACGAAATTCACGTTTTAATAATTAAATTAAAAAAATATATATTTTCTTATTTTGGTGATCTCTGTTAATTCATTGAAGTATAACAAAATTAGTGATAGGAGGAAGTTGTTATTAATAGGAAAAGTGGTATAAAAATCGATAAATTCGAATACTTTATTTATGATTTTATTACAATAGATAAAAATTATGTATATATCTTAAAATATTACAATTTGAGCCTCACTTTTTTCAAAGTATTCATGCAATTTTCATGGCTATCTGCCTCTTCATCATCATTATCATCTTCATCATCATCAGTTTCATCATCGCTTGTGGAAGGAATTTGAAAATCTTCCTTTTCGGCATTTATGTCGACTTCATCAAGCTCATCGATGTTCTCATCCAATGATATACGGATCATTTCACTATTTTTACATGTCTGTCTGTGACAGTTTTTACAATAATCAGAGCATCATAAGCCATGCTTTACACATCCACATGATTTATTACATTCTCCAACACACAACAGATATTTTTCAAAATATCGTCTGGTACTACAGGGCTTTCAATGTATATAGATAGGCACGAGTATTTTCACAAATTTTTCACCCGCAATGTAACGGGTTTAATGTATTTCCTGCCACATCTCAACTTAATAGTAAACCCTGTACAAATGAAAATTGGCTACTGACTTGGTGGTAAATTAGATAAATTAAACAATTTTTGTTTTGAGCAAGTTGATGTAAAGTTACTTCTACTACAACTTGGTAAAAACAAAAAATTTATTGGATAAAAATCAACCCAGAAAAAAAAATTAAAATGAGCTGATTAAAATTTTACTGATTTTGAGGCAATCGATCACATCCGGATTTTGTTAGATTTGGCCAGTTTCTCAAGCATCAATGAAGCTCCAGATATATGATATTTTGATAAAAAAATATTAACAACTTCGCTTGTGCATGGAAACAATTATTTCATCGAATAACTCAAATTTATTGAAATAATACACTTTATTTGTAAAATACTTTGACAAACCTGATAAATAACGAGCGTTCAAATAAAAACGTGATCGCCATTATTCTATGGCTAGAAATTGGCCTCAATGATTTGGGATCGAGGGGGATTATCCCTCTTTATCCTGCCTCATCTCGTGTAGGCCTGGACAGCCTTCGTAGGTGGGCCCCATCCGTCGTCTACCCCGACCGCAAATGCGGCCGGTGTAGGCGCTTTGTGGGACCTCCTTTTGTCCTGGCTGGGCCCCGCCGGCTAGGGCCCTTTCTTCTGGCGCTCTTCTTGCTTCGCCGGCTCGTCTGTGTAAACCCCGGGGGTAGTGTCATGTTTATGTGTGGTATGGTTGGGTAGGGTAGTGCGGCTATGCAGCCTGGGATGCGCTTTGCTAAGG